>NW_026696912.1:0-88868 GCF_030435755.1 Ochotona princeps | reverse complement strand
TGCCACCAACTCCACATTCACAGGCAACTTCAGCGCCACAGCCATTTTCAGATAGCCCTCAATGCAATGGCTCTAGACGCAAATATTGGTGTGAGAGCTAATTCAATCAAGGAAACACTGCATGTTGGTGAAGGGCATATTGAAGAAGGATCAGCCGAGTGGTTCTTGTGGGAGAACAACTCCATTTGGCTCACTAACTTCACACACCATCAGGCTTCCAAGCAGCTCTCAAGGAAACTCAGTTTTCACACTCTATGCTTAGTGCCCTTTGAGTGCCTTCGACTGAAATGAAACTTGGTGAGCATCCCACACAAACGAATGCTCCACATGCGGGTTTCACATGTTAAAAACTTCACATTCTCTTGCAACTTCAGCGCCACAGCCGTTTTCAGATAGCCCTCAATGCAAAGGCTCTAGATGCAAATATTGGTGTGAGAGCTAATTCAATCAAGGAAACACTGCATGTTGGTGAAGGGCATATTGAAGAAGGATCAGCCGAGTGGTTCTTGTGGGAGAACAACTCCATTTGGCTCACTAACTTCACACACCATCAGGCTTCCAAGCAGCTCTCAAGGAAACTCAGTTTTCACACTCTATGCTTAGTGCCCTTTGAGTGCCTAGGACTGAAATGAAGCTTGGTGAGCATCCCACACAAACGAATGCTCCACATGCGGGTTTCACATGCCACCAACTCCACATTCTCAGGCAACTTCAGCGCCACAGCTGTTTGCAGATAGCCCTCAATGTAAAGGCTCTAGACGCAAATATTGGTGTGAGAGCTAATTCAATCAAGGAAACACTGCATGTTGGTGAAGGGCATATTGAAGAAGGATCAGCCGAGTGGTTCTTGTGGGAGAACAACTCCATTTGGCTCACTAACTTCACACACCATCAGGCTTCCAAGCAGCTCTCAAGGAAACTCAGTTTTCACACTCTATGCTTATTACCCTTTGAGTGCTTAGGACTGAAATGAAACTTGGTGAGCATCCCACACAAACGATTGCTGCACATGCGGGTTTCACATGCCACCAACTCCACATTCACAGGCAACTTCAGCGCCACAGCCATTTTCAGATAGCCCTCAATGCAAAGGCTCTAGACGCAAATATTGGTGTGAGAGCTAATTCAATCAAGGAAACACTGCATGTTGGTGAAGGGCATATTGAAGAAGGATCAGCCGAGTGGTTCTTGTGGGAGAACAACTCCATTTGGCTCACTAACTTCACACACCGTCAGGCTTCCAAGAAGCTCTCAAGGAAACTCAGTTTTAACACTCTATGCTTAGTGCCCTTTGAGTGCATTATCTAGGAATAAACCTGGTAGAGCATTCCACACAAAGGAATGCTCCACATGCGGGTTTCACATGCCACCAACTCCACATTCTCAGGCAACTTCAGCGCCACAGCCGTTTTCAGATAGCCCTCAATGTAAAGGTTCTAGAAGCAAATTTTGGTGTGAGATTTACATCAATCAAGGAAACACTGCATGTTGGTGAAGGGCATATTGAAGAAGGATCAGCCGAGTGGTTCTTGTGGGAGAACAACTCCATTTGGCTCACTAACTTCACACACCATCAGGCTTCCAAGCAGCTCTCAAGGAAACTCAGTTTTCACACTCTATGCTTAGTGCCCTTTGAATGCCTAGGACTGAAATAAAACTTGGTGAGCATCAAACACAAACGAATGCTCCACATGCGGGTTTCACATGCCACCAACTCCACATTCTCAGGCAACTTCAGCGCCACAGACGTTTTCAGATAGCCCTCAATGCAAAGGCTCTAGACGCAAATATTGGTGTGAGAGCTAATTCAATCAAGGAAACACTGCATGTTGGTGAAGGGCATATTGAAGAAGGATCCGCTGAGTGGTTCCTGTGGGAGAACAACTCCATTTGGCTCACTAACTTCACACACCATCAGGCTTCCAAGCAGCTCTCAAGGAAACTCAGTTTTCACACTCTATGCTTAGTGCCCTTTGAGTGCCTAGGACTGAAATGAAACTTGGTGAGCATCCCACACAAACGATTGCTCCACATGCGGGTGTCACATGCCGCCAACTCCACATTCTCAGGCAACTTCAGCGCCACAGCCATTTTCAGATAGCCCTCAATGCAAAGGCTCTAGACGCAAATATTGGTGTGAGAGCTAATTCAATCAAGGAAACACTGCATGTTGGTGAAGGGCATATTGAAGAAGGATCAGCCGAGTGGTTCTTGTGGGAGAACAACTCTATTTGGCTCACTAACTTCACACACCATCAGGCTTCCAAGCAGCTGTCAAGGAAACTCAGTTTTCACACTCTATCCTTAGTGCCCTTTGAGTGCATTATCTAGGAATGAACCTGGTAGAGCATCCCACACAAACGAATGCTCCACATGCGGGTTTCACATACCACCAACTCCACATTCTCAGGCAACTTCAGCGCCACAGCCGTTTTCAGATAGCCCTCAATGTAAAGGCTCTAGACGCAAGTTTTGGTGTGAGATCTACATCAATCAAGGAAACACTGCATGTTGGTGAAGGGCATATTGAAGAAGGATCAGCCGAGTGGTTCTTGTGGGAGAACAACTCCATTTGGCTCACTAACTTCACACACCATCAGGCTTCCAAGCAGCTCTCAAGGAAACTCAGTTTTCACACTCTATGCTTAGTGCCCTTTGAGTGCCTTCGACTGAAATGAAGCTTGGTGAGCATCCCACACAAATGAATGCTCCACAGACGGGTTTCACATGCCACCAACTCCACATTCACAGGCAACTTCAGCGCCACAGCCGTTTTCAGATAGCCCTCAATGCAAAGGATCTAGATGCAAATATTGGTGTGAGAGCTAATTCAATCAAGGAAACACTGCATGTTGGTGAAGGGCATATTGAAGAAGGATCAGCCGAGTGGTTCTTGTGGGAGAACAACTCCATTTGGCTCACTAACTTCACACACCATCAGGCTTCCAAGCAGCTCTCAAGGAAACTCAGTTTTCACACTCTATGCTTAGTGCCCTTTGAGTGCATTATCTAGAAATGAACCTGGTAGAGCATCCCACACAAACGAATGCTCCACATGCGGGTTTCACATGCCACCAACTCCACAATCACAGGCAACTTCAGCGCCACAGCCGTTTTCAGAGAGCCCTCAATGCAAAGGCTCTAGACGCAAATATTGATGTGAGAGCTAATTCAATCAAGGAAACACTGCATGTTGGTGAAGGGCATATTGAAGAAGGATCAGCCGAGTGGTTCTTGTGGGAGAACAACTCCATTTGGCTCACTAACTTCACACACCATCAGGCTTCCAAGCAGCTCTCCAGAAAACTCAGTTTTCACACTCTATGCTTAGTGCCCTTTGAGTGCCTAGGACTGAAATGAAGCTTGGTGAGCATCCCACACAAACGAATGCTCCACATGCGGGTTTCACATGCCACCAACTCCACATTCTCAGACAACTTCAGCGCCACAGCCGTTTTCAGAGAGCCCTCAATGTAAAGGCTCTAGACGCAAATATTGGTGTGAGAGCTAATTCAATCAAGGAAACACTGCATGTTGGTGAAGGGCATATTGAAGAAGGATCAGCCGAGTGGTTCTTGTGGGAGAACAACTCCATTTGGCTCACTAACTTCACACACCATCAGGCTTCCAAGCAGCTCTCAAGGAAACTCAGTTTTCACACTCTATGCTTAGTGCCCTTTGAGTGCCTAGGACTGAAATGAAACTTGGTGAGCATCCCACACAAACGATTGCTCCACATGCGGGTGTCACATGCCGCCAACTCCACATTCTCAGGCAACTTCAGCGCCACAGCCGTTTTCAGATAGCCCTCAATGCAAAGGCTCTAGACGCAAATATTGGTGTGAGAGCTAATTCAATCAAGGAAACACTGCATGTTGGTGAAGGGCATATTGAAGAAGGATCAGCCGAGTGGTTCTTGTGGGAGAACAACTCCATTTGGCTCACTAACTTCACACACCATCAGGCTTCCAAGCAGCTGTCAAGGAAACTCAGTTTTCACACTCTATGCTTAGTGCCCTTTGAGTGCATTATCTAGGAATGAACCTGGTAGAGCATCCCACACAAACAAATCTCCACATGCGGGTTTCACATGCCACCAACTCCACATTCACAGTCAACTTCAGCGCCACTGCCGTTTTCAGATAGCCCTCAATGCAAAGGCTCTAGACGCAAATATTGGTGTGAGAGCTAATTCAATCAAGGAAACACTGCATGTTGGTGAAGGGCATATTGAAGAAGGATCAGCCGAGTGGTTCTTGTGGGAGAACAACTCCATTTGGCTCACTAACTTCACACACCATCAGGCTTCCAAGCAGCTCTCAAGGAAACTCAGTTTTCACACTCTATCCTTAGTGCCCTCTGAGTGCATTATCTAGGAATGAACCTGGTAGAGCATTCCACACAAAGGAATGCTCCACATGCGGGTTTCACATGCCACCAACTCCACATTCACAGGCAACTTCAGCGCCACAGCCGTTTTCAGATAGCCCTCAATGTAAAGGCTCTAGACGCAAGTATTGGTGTGAGATCTACATCAATCAAGGAAACACTGCATGTTGGTGAAGGGCATATTGAAGAAGGATCAGCCGAGTGGTTCTTGTGGGAGAACAACTCCATTTGGCTCACTAACTTCACACACCATCAGGCTTCCAAGCAGCTCTCAAGGAAACTCAGTTTTCACACTCTATGCTTAGTGCCCTTTGAATGCCTAGGACTGAAATAAAACTTGGTGAGCATCAAACACAAACGAATGCTCCACATGCGGGTTTCACATGCCACCAACTCCACATTCTCAGGCAACTTCAGCGCCACAGCCGTTTTCAGATAGCCCTCAATGCAAAGGCTCTAGATGCAAATATTGGTGTGAGAGCTAATTCAATCAAGGAAACACTGCATGTTGGTGAAGGGCATTTTGAAGAAGGATCCGCTGAGTGGTTCTTGTGGGAGAACAACTCCATTTGGCTCACTAACTTCACACACCATCAGGCTTCCAAGCAGCTCTCCAGGAAACTCAGTTTTCACATTCTATGCTTAGTGCCCTTTGAGTGCCTTCGACTGAAATGAAGCTTGGTGAGCATCCCACACAAATGAATGCTCCACAGGCGGGTTTCACATGACACCAACTCCACATTCACAGGCAACTTCAGCGCCACAGCCGTTTTCAGATAGCCCTCAATGCAAAGGGTCTAGATGCAAATATTGTTGTGAGAGCTAATTCAATCAAGGAAACACTGCATGTTGGTGAAGGGCATATTGAAGAAGGATCAGCCGAGTGGTTCTTGTGGGAGAACAACTCCATTTGGCTCACTAACTTCACACACATTCAGGGTTCCAAGCAGCTCTCAAGGAAACTCAGTTTTCACACTCTATGCTTAGTGCCCTTTGAGTGCATTATCTAGGAATGAACGTGGTAGAGCATCCCACACAAACGAATGCTCCACATGCGGGTTTCACATGCCACCAACTCCACATTCACAGGCAACTTCAGCGCCACAGCCGTTTTCAGAGAGCCCTCAATGCAAAGGCTCTAGACGCAAATATTGATGTGAGAGCTAATTCAATCAAGGAAACACTGCATGTTGGTGAAGGGCATATTGAAGAAGGATCAGCCGAGTGGTTCTTGTGGGAGAACAACTCCATTTGGCTCACTAACTTCACACACCATCAGGCTTCCAAGCAGCTCTCCAGAAAGCTCAGTTTTCACACTCTATGCTTAGTGCCCTTTGAGTGCCTAGGACTGAAATGAAACTTGGTGAGCATCCCACGCAAACGAATGCTCCACATGCGGGTTTCACATGCCACCAACTCCACATTCTCAGGCAACTTCAGCGCCACAGCCGTTTTCAGATAGCCCTCAATGCAAAGGATCTAGATGCAAATATTGGTGTGAGAGCTAATTCAATCAAGGAAACACTGCATGTTGGTGAAGGGCATATTGAAGAAGGATCAGCCGAGTGGTTCTTGTGGGAGAACAACTCCATTTGGCTCACTAACTTCACACACCATCAGGCTTCCAAGCAGCTCTCAAGGAAACTCAGTTTTCACACTCTATGCTTAGTGCCCTTTGAGTGCATTATCTAGGAATAAACCTGGTAGAGCATTCCACACAAAGGAATGCTCCACATGCGGGTTTCACATGCCACCAACTCCACATTCACAGGCAACTTCAGCGCCACAGCCGTTTTCAGATAGCCCTCAATGTAAAGGCTCTAGACGCAAATATTGGTGTGAGAGCTAATTCAATCAAGGAAACACTGCATGTTGGTGAAGGGCATATTGAAGAAGGATCAGCCGAGTGGTTCTTGTGGGAGAACAATTCCATTTGGCTCACTAACTTCACACACCATCAGGCTTCCAAGCAGCTCTCAAGGAAACTCAGTTTTCACACTCTATGCTTAGTGCCCTTTGAGTGCATTATCTAGGAATGAATCTGGTAGAGCATCCCACACAAACGAATGCTCCACATGCGGGTTTCACATGCCACCAACACCACATTCACAGGCAACTTCAGCGCCACAGCCGTTTTCAGATAGCCCTCAATGCAAAGGCTCTAGACGCAAATATTGGTGTGAGAGCTAATTCAATCAAGGAAACACTGCATGTTGGTGAAGGGCATATTGAAGAAGGATCAGCCGAGTGGTTCTTGTGGGAGAACAACTCCATTTGGCTCACTAACTTCACACACCATCAGGCTTCCAAGCAGCTCTCAAGGAAACTCAGTTTTCACACTCTATGCTTAGTGCCCTTTGAGTTCCTAGAACTGAAATGAAACTTGGTGAGCATCAAACACAAACGAATGCTCCACATGCGGGTTTCACATGCCACCAACTCCACATTCACAGGCAACTTCAGCGCCACAGCCATTTTCAGATAGCCCTCAATGCAATGGCTCTAGACGCAAATATTGGTGTGAGAGCTAATTCAATCAAGGAAACACTGCATGTTGGTGAAGGGCATATTGAAGAAGGATCAGCCGAGTGGTTCTTGTGGGAGAACAACTCCATTTGGCTCACTAACTTCACACACCATCAGGCTTCCAAGCAGCTCTCAAGGAAACTCAGTTTTCACACTCTATGCTTAGTGCCCTTTGAGTGCCTTCGACTGAAATGAAACTTGGTGAGCATCCCACACAAATGAATGCTCCACATGCGGGTTTCACATGCCACCAACTCCACATTCTCAGGCAACTTCAGCGCCACAGCCGTTTTCAGATAGCCCTCAATGCAAAGGCTCTAGATGCAAATATTGGTGTGAGAGCTAATTCAATCAAGGAAACACTGCATGTTGGTGAAGGGCATATTGAAGAAGGATCAGCCGAGTGGTTCTTGTGGGAGAACAACTCCATTTGGCTCACTAACTTCACACACCATCAGGCTTCCAAGCAGCTCTCAAGGAAACTCAGTTTTCACACTCTATGCTTAGTGCCCTTTGAGTGCCTAGGACTGAAATGAAGCTTGGTGAGCATCCCACACAAACGAATGCTCCACATGCGGGTTTCACATGCCACCAACTCCACATTCTCAGGCAAATTCAGCGCCACAGCTGTTTGCAGATAGCCCTCAATGTAAAGGCTCTAGACGCAAATATTGGTGTGAGAGCTAATTCAATCAAGGAAACACTGCATGTTGGTGAAGGGCATATTGAAGAAGGATCAGCCGAGTGGTTCTTGTGGGAGAACAACTCCATTTGGCTCACTAACTTCACACACCATCAGGCTTCCAAGCAGCTCTCAAGGAAACTCAGTTTTCACACTCTATGCTTATTACCCTTTGAGTGCTTAGGACTGAAATGAAACTTGGTGAGCATCCCACACAAACGATTGCTGCACATGCGGGTTTCACATGCCACCAACTCCACATTCACAGGCAACTTCAGCGCCACAGCCGTTTTCAGATAGCCCTCAATGCAAAGGCTCTAGACGCAAATATTGGTGTGAGAGCTAATTCAATCAAGGAAACACTGCATGTTGGTGAAGGGCATATTGAAGAAGGATCAGCCGAGTGGTTCTTGTGGGAGAACAACTCCATTTGGCTCACTAACTTCACACACCGTCAGGCTTCCAAGAAGCTCTCAAGGAAACTCAGTTTTAACACTCTATGCTTAGTGCCCTTTGAGTGCATTATCTAGGAATAAACCTGGTAGAGCATTCCACACAAAGGAATGCTCCACATGCGGGTTTCACATGCCACCAACTCCACATTCTCAGGCAACTTCAGCGCCACAGCCGTTTTCAGATAGCCCTCAATGTAAAGGTTCTAGAAGCAAATTTTGGTGTGAGATTTACATCAATCAAGGAAACACTGCATGTTGGTGAAGGGCATATTGAAGAAGGATCAGCCGAGTGGTTCTTGTGGGAGAACAACTCCATTTGGCTCACTAACTTCACACACCATCAGGCTTCCAAGCAGCTCTCAAGGAAACTCAGTTTTCACACTCTATGCTTAGTGCCCTTTGAATGCCTAGGACTGAAATAAAACTTGGTGAGCATCAAACACAAACGAATGCTCCACATGCGGGTTTCACATGCCACCAACTCCACATTCTCAGGCAACTTCAGCGCCACAGCCGTTTTCAGATAGCCCTCAATGCAAAGGCTCTAGATGCAAATATTGGTGTGAGAGCTAATTCAATCAAGGAAACACTGCATGTTGGTGAAGGGCATTTTGAAGAAGGATCCGCTGAGTGGTTCTTGTGGGAGAACAACTCCATTTGGCTCACTAACTTCACACACCATCAGGCTTCCAAGCAGCTCTCCAGGAAACTCAGTTTTCACATTCTATGCTTAGTGCCCTTTGAGTGCCTTCGACTGAAATGAAGCTTGGTGAGCATCCCACACAAATGAATGCTCCACAGGCGGGTTTCACATGACACCAACTCCACATTCACAGGCAACTTCAGCGCCACAGCCGTTTTCAGATAGCCCTCAATGCAAAGGCTCTAGACGCAAATATTGGTGTGAGAGCTAATTCAATCAAGGAAACACTGCATGTTGGTGAAGGGCATATTGAAGAAGGATCAGCCGAGTGGTTCTTGTGGGAGAACAACTCCATTTGGCTCACTAACTTCACACACCATCAGGCTTCCAAGCAGCTGTCAAGGAAACTCAGTTTTCACACTCTATCCTTAGTGCCCTTTGAGTGCATTATCTAGGAATGAACCTGGTAGAGCATCCCACACAAACGAATGCTCCACATGCGGGTTTCACATACCACCAACTCCACATTCTCAGGCAACTTCAGCGCCACAGCCGTTTTCAGATAGCCCTCAATGTAAAGGCTCTAGACGCAAGTTTTGGTGTGAGATCTACATCAATCAAGGAAACACTGCATGTTGGTGAAGGGCATATTGAAGAAGGATCAGCCGAGTGGTTCTTGTGGGAGAACAACTCCATTTGGCTCACTAACTTCACACACCATCAGGCTTCCAAGCAGCTCTCAAGGAAACTCAGTTTTCACACTCTATGCTTAGTGCCCTTTGAGTGCCTTCGACTGAAATGAAGCTTGGTGAGCATCCCACACAAATGAATGCTCCACAGACGGGTTTCACATGCCACCAACTCCACATTCACAGGCAACTTCAGCGCCACAGCCGTTTTCAGATAGCCCTCAATGCAAAGGATCTAGATGCAAATATTGGTGTGAGAGCTAATTCAATCAAGGAAACACTGCATGTTGGTGAAGGGCATATTGAAGAAGGATCAGCCGAGTGGTTCTTGTGGGAGAACAACTCCATTTGGCTCACTAACTTCACACACCATCAGGCTTCCAAGCAGCTCTCAAGGAAACTCAGTTTTCACACTCTATGCTTAGTGCCCTTTGAGTGCATTATCTAGAAATGAACCTGGTAGAGCATCCCACACAAACGAATGCTCCACATGCGGGTTTCACATGCCACCAACTCCACAATCACAGGCAACTTCAGCGCCACAGCCGTTTTCAGAGAGCCCTCAATGCAAAGGCTCTAGACGCAAATATTGATGTGAGAGCTAATTCAATCAAGGAAACACTGCATGTTGGTGAAGGGCATATTGAAGAAGGATCAGCCGAGTGGTTCTTGTGGGAGAACAACTCCATTTGGCTCACTAACTTCACACACCATCAGGCTTCCAAGCAGCTCTCCAGAAAACTCAGTTTTCACACTCTATGCTTAGTGCCCTTTGAGTGCCTAGGACTGAAATGAAGCTTGGTGAGCATCCCACACAAACGAATGCTCCACATGCGGGTTTCACATGCCACCAACTCCACATTCTCAGACAACTTCAGCGCCACAGCCGTTTTCAGAGAGCCCTCAATGTAAAGG
The DNA here is from genome assembly GCF_030435755.1 of Ochotona princeps. Taxonomy (NCBI): domain Eukaryota; kingdom Metazoa; phylum Chordata; class Mammalia; order Lagomorpha; family Ochotonidae; genus Ochotona; species Ochotona princeps. The sequence goes on along the minus strand of NW_026696912.1, from coordinate 78,569 downwards.
CTCTAGACGCAAATATTGGTGTGAGAGCTAATTCAATCAAGGAAACACTGCATGTTGGTGAAGGGCATATTGAAGAAGGATCAGCCGAGTGGTTCTTGTGGGAGAACAACTCCATTTGGCTCACTAACTTCACACACCATCAGGCTTCCAAGCAGCTCTCAAGGAAACTCAGTTTTCACACTCTATGCTTAGTGCCCTTTGAGTGCCTAGGACTGAAATGAAACTTGGTGAGCATCCCACACAAACGATTGCTCCACATGCGGGTTTCACATGCCGCCAACTCCACATTCTCAGGCAACTTCAGCGCCACAGCCGTTTTCAGATAGCCCTCAATGCAAAGGCTCTAGACGCAAATATTGGTGTGAGAGCTAATTCAATCAAGGAAACACTGCATGTTGGTGAAGGGCATATTGAAGAAGGATCAGCCGAGTGGTTCTTGTGGGAGAACAACTCCATTTGGCTCACTAACTTCACACACCATCAGGCTTCCAAGCAGCTGTCAAGGAAACTCAGTTTTCACACTCTATCCTTAGTGCCCTTTGAGTGCATTATCTAGGAATGAACCTGGTAGAGCATCCCACACAAACAAATCTCCACATGCGGGTTTCACATGCGACCAACTCCACATTCACAGTCAACTTCAGCGCCACTGCCGTTTTCAGATAGCCCTCAATGCAAAGGCTCTAGACGCAAATATTGGTGTGAGAGCTAATTCAATCAAGGAAACACTGCATGTTGGTGAAGGGCATATTGAAGAAGGATCAGCCGAGTGGTTCTTGTGGGAGAACAACTCCATTTGGCTCACTAACTTCACACACCATCAGGCTTCCAAGCAGCTCTCAAGGAAACTCAGTTTTCACACTCTATGCTTAGTGCCCTCTGAGTGCATTATCTAGGAATGAACCTGGTAGAGCATTCCACACAAAGGAATGCTCCACATGCGGGTTTCACATGCCACCAACTCCACATTCACAGGCAACTTCAGCGCCACAGCCGTTTTCAGAGAGCCCTCAATGCAAAGGCTCTAGACGCAAATATTGATGTGAGAGCTAATTCAATCAAGGAAACACTGCATGTTGGTGAAGGGCATATTGAAGAAGGATCAGCCGAGTGGTTCTTGTGGGAGAACAACTCCATTTGGCTCACTAACTTCACACACCATCAGGCTTCCAAGCAGCTCTCCAGAAAGCTCAGTTTTCACACTCTATGCTTAGTGCCCTTTGAGTGCCTAGGACTGAAATGAAACTTGGTGAGCATCCCACACAAACGAATGCTCCACATGCGGGTTTCACATGCCACCAACTCCACATTCTCAGGCAACTTCAGCGCCACAGCCGTTTTCAGATAGCCCTCAATGCAAAGGATCTAGATGCAAATATTGGTGTGAGAGCTAATTCAATCAAGGAAACACTGCATGTTGGTGAAGGGCATATTGAAGAAGGATCAGCCGAGTGGTTCTTGTGGGAGAACAACTCCATTTGGCTCACTAACTTCACACACCATCAGGCTTCCAAGCAGCTCTCAAGGAAACTCAGTTTTCACACTCTATCCTTAGTGCCCTCTGAGTGCATTATCTAGGAATGAACCTGGTAGAGCATCCCACACAAACGAATGCTCCACATGCGGGTTTCACATGCCACCAACTCCACATTCACAGGCAACTTCAGCGCCACTGCCGTTTTCAGATAGCCCTTAATGTAAAGGCTCTAGACGCAAGTATTGATGTGAGAGCTAATTCAATCAAGGAAACACTGCATGTTGGTGAAGGGTATATTGAAGAAGGATCAGCCGAGTGGTTCTTGTGGGAGAACAACTCCATTTGGCTCACTAACTTCACACACCATCAGGCTTCCAAGCAGCTCTCAAGGAAACTCAGTTTTCACACTCTATGCTTAGTGCCCTTTGAGTGCCTAGGACTGAAATGAAACTTGGTGAGCATCCCACACAAACGAATGCTCCACATGCGGGTTTCACATGCCACCAACTCCACATTCTCAGGCAACTTCAGCGCCACAGCCGTTTTCAGATAGCCCTCAATGCAAAGGATCTAGATGCAAATATTGGTGTGAGAGCTAATTCAATCAAGGAAACACTGCATGTTGGTGAAGGGCATATTGAAGAAGGATCAGCCGAGTGGTTCTTGTGGGAGAACAACTCCATTTGGCTCACTAACTTCACACACCATCAGGCTTCCAAGCAGCTCTCAAGGAAACTCAGTTTTCACACTCTATCCTTAGTGCCCTCTGAGTGCATTATCTAGGAATGAACCTGGTAGAGCATCCCACACAAAGGAATGCTCCACATGCGGGTTTCACATGCCACCAACTCCACATTCACAGGCAACTTCAGCGCCACTGCCGTTTTCAGATAGCCCTTAATGTAAAGGCTCTAGACGCAAGTATTGGTGTGAGATCTACATCAATCAAGGAAACACTTCATGTTGGTGAAGGGCATATTGAAGAAGGATCAGCCGAGTGGTTCTTGTGGGAGAACAACTCCATTTGGCTCACTAACTTCACACACCATCAGGCTTCCAAGCAGCTCTCAAGGAAACTCAGTTTTCACACTCTATGCTTAGTGCCCTTTGAGTGCCTAGGACTGAAATGAAACTTGGTGAGCATCAAACACAAACGAATGCTCCACATGCGGGTTTCACATGCCACCAACTCCACATTCTCAGGCAACTTCAGCGCCACAGCCGTTTTCAGATAGCCCTCAATGCAAAGGCTCTAGACGCAAATATTGATGTGAGAGCTAATTCAATCAAGGAAGCACTGCATGTTGGTGAATGGCATTTTGAAGAAAGATCCGCTGAGTGGTTCTTGTGGGAGAACAACTCCATTTGGCTCACTAACTTCACACACCATCAGGCTTCCAAGCAGCTCTCAAGGAAACTCAGTTTTCACACTCTATGCTTAGTGCCCTCTGAGTGCATCATCTAGGAATGAACCTGGTAGAGCATCCCACACAAACGAATGCTCCACATGCGGGTTTCACATGCCACCAACTCCACATTCACAGGCAACTTCAGTGCCACAGCCGTTTTCAGATAGCCCTCAATGCAAAGGCTCTAGACGCAAATATTGATGTGAGAGCTAATTCAATCAAGGAAACACTGCATGTTGGTGAAGGGCATATTGAAGAAGGATCAGCCGAGTGGTTCTTGTGGGAGAACAACTCCATTTGGCTCACTAACTTCACACACCATCAGGCTTCCAAGAAGCTCTCAAGGAAACTCAGTTTTCACACTCTATGCTTAGTGCCCTTTGAGTGCCTAGGACTGAAATGACACTTGGTGAGCATCAAACACAAACGAATGCTCCACATGCGGGTTTCACATGCCACCAACTCCACATTCACAGGCAACTTCAGCGCCACAGCCGTTTTCAGATAGCCCTCAATGCAAAGGCTCTAGACGCAAATATTGGTGTGAGAGCTAATTCAATCAAGGAAACACTGCATGTTGGTGAAGGGCATATTGAAGAAGGATCAGCCGAGTGGTTCTTGTGGGAGAACAACTCCATTTGGCTCACTAACTTCACACACCATCAGGCTTCCAAGCAGCTCTCAAGGAAACTCAGTTTTCACACTCTATCCTTAGTGCCCTTTGAGTGCCTTCGACTGAAATGAAGCTTGGTGAGCATCCCACACAAACGAATGCTCCACATGCGGGTTTCACATGCCACCAACTCCACATTCTCAGGCAACTTCAGCGCCACAGCCGTTTTCAGATAGCCCTCAATGCAAAGGTCTAGACACAAATATTGGTGTGAGAGCTAATTCAATCAAGGAAACACTGCATGTTGGTGAAGGGCATATTGAAGAAGGATCAGCCGAGTGGTTCTTGTGGGAGAACAATTCCATTTGGCTCACTAACTTCACACACCATCAGGCTTCCAAGCAGCTCTCAAGGAAACTCAGTTTTCACACTCTATGCCTAGTGCCCTTTGAGTGCATTATCTACGAATGAATCTGGTAGAGCATCCCTCACAAACGAATGCTCCACATGCGGGTTTCACATGCCACCAACTCCACATTCACATGCAACTTCAGCGCCACAGCCGTTTTCAGATAGCCCTCAATGCAAAGGCTCTAGACGCAAATATTGATGTTAGAGCTAATTCAATCAAGGAAACACTGCATGTTGGTGAAGGGCATATTGAAGAAGGATCAGCCGAGTGGTTCTTGTGGGAGAACAACTCCATTTGGCTCACTAACTTCACACACCATCAGGCTTCCAAGCAGCTCTCCAGAAAACTCAGTTTTCACACTCTATGCTTAGTGCCATTTGAGTGCCTAGGACTGAGATGAAGCTTGGTGAGCATCCCACACAAACGAATGCTCCACATGCGGGTTTCACATGCCACCAACTCCACATTCTCAGGCAACTTCAGCGCCACAGCCGTTTTCAGATAGCCCTCAATGCAAAGGCTCTAGATGCAAATATTGGTGTGAGAGCTAATTCAATCAAGGAAACACTGCATGTTGGTGAAGGGCATATTGAAGAAGGATCAGCCGAGTGGTTCTTGTGGGAGAACAATTCCATTTGGTTCACTAACTTCACACACCATCAGGCTTCCAAGCAGCTCTCAAGGAAACTCAGTTTTCACACTCTATGCTTAGTGCCCTTTGAGTGCATTATTCTAGGAATGAATCTGGTGAGCATCCGCACACACAACGAATGCTCCACATGCGGGTTTCACATGCCACCAACTCCACATTCACAGGCAACTTCAGCGCCACAGCCGTTTTCAGATAGCCCTCAATGCAAAGGCTCTAGACGCAAATATTGGTGTGAGAGCTAATTCAATCAAGGAAACACTGCATGTTGGTGAAGGGCATATTGAAGAAGGATCAGCCGAGTGGTTCTTGTGGGAGAACAATTCGATTTGGCTCACTAACTTCAACACACCATCAGGGCTTCCAAGCAGCTCTCAAGGAAACTCAGTTTTCACATTCTATGCTTAGTGCCCCTTTGAGTACCTAGGACTGAAATGAAACTTGGTGAGCATCAAACACAAACGAATGCTCCACTAGGCGGGTTTCACATGCCACCAACTCCACATTCTCAGGCAACTTCAGCGCCACAGCCGTTTTCAGATAGCCCTCAATGCAAAGGCTCTAGACGCCAAATATTGGTGTGAGACCTAATTGCAATCAAGGAAACACTGCATGTTTGGTGAAGGGCATATTGAAGAAGATCCGCTGAGTGGTTCTTGTGGGGAGAACAACTCCATTTGGCTCACTAACTTCACACACCATCAGGCTTCCAAGCAGCTCTCAAGGAAACTCAGTTTTCACACTCTATGCTTAGTGCCCTTTGAGTGCATTGTCTAGGAATGAATCTGGTAGAGCATCCCACACAAACGAATGCTCCACATGCGGGTTTCACATGACACCCAACTCCACATTCACAGGCAACTTCAGCGCCACAGCCGTTTTCAGATAGCCCTCAATGCAAAGGCTCTAGACCCAAATATTGCTATGAGAGCTAATTCAATCAAGGAAACACTGCATGTTGGTGAAGGGCATATTGAAGAAGGATTCAGCCGAGTGGTTCTTGTGGGAGAACAACTCCATTTGGCTCACTAACTTCACACACCATCAGGCTTCCAAGCAGCTCTCAAGGAAACTTAGTTTTCACACTCTATGCTTAGGTGCCCTTTGAGTGCATTATCTAGGAATGAACCTGGTAGAGCATCCCACACAAACGAATGCTCCACATGCGGGTTTCACATGCCACCAACTCCACATTCACAGGCAACTTCAGCGCCACAGCCGTTTTCAGAGAGCCCCTCAATGCAAATGCTCTAGACGCAAGTATTGTTCTGAGAGCTAATTCAATCAAGGAAACACTGCATGTTGGTGAAGGGCATATTGAAGAAGGATTAGCCGAGTGGTTCTTGTGGGAGAACAACTCCATTTGGCTCACTAACTTCACACACCATCAGGCTTCCAAGCAGCTCTCAAGGAAACTCAGTTTTCACACTCTAGGCTTAGTGCCCTTTGAGTGCATTATCTAGGAAAGAACATGGTAGAGCATCCCACAAAAACAAATGCTCCACATGCGTGTTTCACATGCCACCAACTCCACATTCTCGGGCAACTTCAGCGCCACAGCCGTTTACAGATAGCCCTCAATGCAATGGCTCTGGACGCAAATATTGGTGTGAGAGCTAATTCAATCAAGGAAACACTGCATGTTGGTGAAGGGCATATTGAAGAAGGATCAGCCGAGTGGTTCTTGTGGGAGAACAACTCCATTTGGCTCACTGACTTCACACACCATCAGGCTTTCAAGCAGCTCTCAAGGAAACTCAGTTTTCACACTCTATGCTTAGTGCCCTTTGAGTGAATAGGACAGAAATGAAGCTGGTAGAGCATCCGACACAAACGAATGCTCCACATGCGGGTTTCACATGCCACCAACTCCACATTCTCAGGCAACTTCAGCGCCACAGCCGTTTTCAGATAGCCCTCAATGCAAAGGCTCTAGACCCAAATATTGCTGTGAGAGTAATTCAATCAAGGAAACACTGCATGTTGGTGAAGGGCATATTGAAGAAGGATCAGCCGAGTGGTTCTTGTGGGAGAACAACTCCATTTGGCTCATTAACGTCACACACCATCAGGCTTCCAAGCAGCTCTCAAGGAAACTCAGTTTTCACACTCTATGCTTAGTGCCCTTTGAGTGCCTTGGAGTGAAATGAAGCTTGGTGAACATCCCACACAAACGAATGCTCCACATGCGGGTTTCACATGCCACCAACTCCACATTCACAGGCAACTTCAGCGCCACAGCCGTTTCCAGATAACCCTCAATGCAAAGGCTCTAGACGCAAATATTGGTGTGAGAGGTAATTCAATCAAGGAAACACTGCATGTTGGTGAAGGGCATATTGAAGAAGGATCAGCCGAGTGGTTCTTGTGGGAGAACAACTCCATTTGGCTCACTAACTTCACACACCATCAGGCTTCCAAGCAGCTCTCAAGGAAACTCAGTTTTCACACTCTATGCTTAGTGCCCTTTGAGTGCATTATCTAGGAATGAACCTGGTAGAGCATCCCACACAAACGAATGCTCCACATGCGGGTTTCACATGCCACCAACTCCACATTCTCAGGCAACTTCAGCGCCACAGCCGTTTTCAGATAGCCCTCAATGCAAAGGCTCTAGACCCAAATATTGCTGTGAGAGTAATTCAATCAAGGAAACACTGCATGTTGGTGAAGGGCATATTGAAGAAGGATCAGCCGAGTGGTTCTTGTGGGAGAACAACTCCATTTGGCTCATTAACGTCACACACCATCAGGCTTCCAAGCAGCTCTCAAGGAAACTCAGTTTTCACACTCTATGCTTAGTGCCCTTTGAGTGCCTTGGACTGAAATGAAGCTTGGTGAACATCCCACACAAACGAATGCTCCACATGCGGGTTTCACATGCCACCAACTCCACATTCACAGGCAACTTCAGCGCCACAGCCGTTTCCAGATAACCCTCAATGCAAAGGCTCTAGACGCAAATATTGGTGTGAGAGGTAATTCAATCAAGGAAACACTGCATGTTGGTGAAGGGCATATTGAAGAAGGATCAGCCGAGTGGTTCTTGTGGGAGAACAACTCCATTTGGCTGACTAACTTCACACACCATCAGGCTTCCAAGCAGCTCTCAAGGAAACTCAGTTTTTCACACTCTATGCTTAGTGCCCTTTGAGTGCATTATCTAGGAATGAACCTGGTAGAGCATCCCACACAAACGAATGCTCCACATGCGGGTTTCACATGCCACCAACTCCACATTCTCAGGCAACTTCAGCGCCACAGCCGTTTTCAGATAGCCCTCAATGCAAAGGCTCTAGACCCAAATATTGCTGTGAGAGTAATTCAATCAAGGAAACACTGCATGTTGGTGAAGGGCATATTGAAGAAGGATCAGCCGAGTGGTTCTTGTGGGAGAACAACTCCATTTAGCTCATTAACGTCACACACCATCAGGCTTCCAAGCAGCTCTCAAGGAAACTCAGTTTTCACACTCTATGCTTAGTGCCCTTTGAGTGCCTTGGACTGAAATGAAGCTTGGTGAACATCCCACACAAACGAATGCTCCACATGCGGGTTTCACATGCCACCAACTCCACATTCTCAGGCAACTTCAGCGCCACAGCCGTTTTCAGATAGCCCTCAATGCAAAGGCTCTAGACGCAAATATTGGTGTGAGAGCTAATTCAATCAAGGAAACACTGCATGTTGGTGAAGGGCATATTGAAGAAGGATCAGCCGAGTGGTTCTTGTGGGAGAACAACTCCATTTGGCTCACTAACTTCACACACCATCAGGCTTCCAAGCAGCTCTCAAGGAAACTCAGTTTTCACACTCTATGCTTAGTGCCCTTTAGTGCATTGTCTAGGAATGAACCTGGTAGAGCATCCCACACAAATGAATGCTCCACATGCGGGTTTCACATGCCACCAACTCCACATTCTCAGGCAACTTCAGTGCCACAGCCGTTTTCAGATAGCCCTCAATGCAAAGGCTCTAGACGCAAATATTGGTGTGAGAGCTATTTCAATCAAGGAAACACTGCATGTTGGTGAAGGGCATATTGAAGAAGGATCAGCCGAGTGGTTCTTGTGGGAGAACAACTCCATTTGGCTCACTAACTTCACACACCATCAGGGTTCCAAGCAGCTCTCAAGGAAACTCAGTTTTCACACTCTATGCTTAGTGCACTTTGAGTGCCTAGGACTGAAATGAAGCTTGGTGAGCATCCCACACAAACGAATGCTCCACATGCAGGTTTCACATGCCACCAACTCCACATTCTCAGGCAACTTCAGCGCCACAGCCGTTTTCAGATAGCCCTCAATGCAAAGGCTCTAGACACAAATATTGGTGTGAGAGCTATTTCAATGAAGGAAACACTGCATGTTGGTGAAGGGCATATTGAAGAAGGATCAGCCGAGTGGTTCTTGTGGGAGAACAACTCCATTTGGCTCACTAACTTCACACACCATCAGGCTTCCAAGCAGCTCTCAAGGAAACTCAGTTTTCACACTCTATGCTTAGTGCCCTTTGAGTGCCTTGGACTGAAATGAAGCTTGGTGAGCATCCCACACAAACGAATGCTCCACATGCGGGTTTCACATGCCACCAACTCCACATTCTCAGGCAACTTCAGCGCCACAGCCGTTTTCAGATAGCCCTCAATGCAAAGGCTCTAGACGCAAATATTGGTGTGAGAGCTAATTCAATCAAGGAAACACTGCATGTTGGTGAAGGGCATATTGAAGAAGGATCAGCCGAGTGGTTCTTGTGGGAGAACAACTCCATTTGGCTCACTAACTTCACACACCATCAGGCTTCCAAGCAGATCTCAAGGAAACTCTGTTTTCACACTCTATGCTTACTGCCCTTTGAGTGCCTTGGACTGAAATGAAGCTTGGTGAGCATCCCACACAAACGAATGCTCCACATGCGGGTTTCACATGTTAAAAACTTCACATTCTCTTGCAACTTCAGCGCCACAGCCGTTTTCAGATAGCCCTCAATGCAAAGGCTCTAGACGCAAATATTGGTGCGAGAGCTAATTCAATCAAGGAAACACTGCATGTTGGTGAAGGGTATATTGAAGAAGGATCAGCCGAGTGGTTCTTGTGGGAGAACAACTCCATTTGGCTCACTAACTTCACACACCATCAGGCTTCCAAGCAGCTCTCAAGGAAACTCAGTTTTCACACTCTATGCTTAGTGCCCTTTGAGTGAATAGGACTGAAATGAAGCTGGTAGAGCATCCGACACAAACGAATGCTCCACATGCGGGTTTCACATGCCACCAACTCCACATTCTCAGGCAACTTCAGCGCCACAGCCGTTTTCAGATAGCCCTCAATGCAAAGGCTCTAGACGCAAATATTGGTGTGAGAGCTAATTCAATCAAGGAAACACTGCATGTTGGTGAAGGGCATATTGAAGAAGGATCAGCCGAGTGGTTCTTGTGGGAGAACAACTCCATTTGGCTCATTAACTTCACACACCATCAGGCTTCCAAGCAGCTCTAGAGGAAACTTAGTTTTCACACTCTATGCTTAGTGCCCTTTGAGTGCATTATCTAGGAATGAACCTGGTAGAGCATCCCACACAAACGAATGCTCCACATGCGGGTTTCACATGCCACCAACTCCACATTCACAGGCAACTTCAGCGCCACAGCCGTTTTCAGATAGCCCTCAATGCAAAGGCTCTAGACCCAAATATTGCTGTGAGAGCTAATTCAATCAAGGAAACACTGCATGTTGGTGAAGGGCATATTGAATAAGGATCAGCCGAGTGGTTCTTGTGGGAGAACAACTCCATTTGGCTCACTAACTTCACACACCATCAGGCTTCCAAGCAGCTCTCAAGGAAACTCAGTTTTCACACTCTATGCTTAGTGCCCTTTGAGTGCATTATCTAGGAATGAACCTCGTAGAGCATCCGACACAAACGAATGCTCCACATGCGGGTTTCACATGCCACCAACTCCACATTCTCAGGCAACTTCAGCGCCACAGCCGTTTCCAGATAACCCTCAATGCAAAGGCTCTAGACGCAAATATTGGTGTGAGAGGTAATTCAATCAAGGAAACACTGCATGTTGGTGAAGGGCATATTGAAGAAGGATCAGCCGAGTGGTTCTTGTGGGAGAACAACTCCATTTGGCTCACTAACTTCACACACCATCAGGCTTCCAAGCAGCTCTCAAGGAAACTCAGTTTTCACACTCTATGCTTAGTGCCCTTTGAGTGCATTATCTAGGAATGAACCTGGTAGAGCATCCCACACAAACGAATGCTCCACATGCGGGTTTCACATGCCACCAACTCCACATTCTCAGGCAACTTCAGCGCCACAGCCGTTTTCAGATAGCCCTCAATGCAAAGGCTCTAGACGCAAATATTGCTGTGAGAGTAATTCAATCAAGGAAACACTGCATGTTGGTGAAGGGCATATTGAAGAAGGATCAGCCGAGTGGTTCTTGTGGGAGAACAACTCCATTTGGCTCATTAACGTCACACACCATCAGGCTTCCAAGCAGCTCTCAAGGAAACTCAGTTTTCACACTCTATGCTTAGTGCCCTTTGAGTGCCTTGGACTGAAATGAAGCTTGGTGAACATCCCACACAAACGAATGCTCCACATGCGGGTTTCACATGCCACCAACTCCACATTCTCAGGCAACTTCAGCGCCACAGCCGTTTTCAGATAGCCCTCAATGCAAAGGCTCTAGACCCAAATATTGCTGTGAGAGTAATTCAATCAAGGAAACACTGCATGTTGGTGAAGGGCATATTGAAGAAGGATCAGCCGAGTGGTTCTTGTGGGAGAACAACTCCATTTAGCTCATTAACGTCACACACCATCAGGCTTCCAAGCAGCTCTCAAGGAAACTCAGTTTTCACACTCTATGCTTAGTGCCCTTTGAGTGCCTTGGACTGAAATGAAGCTTGGTGAACATCCCACACAAACGAATGCTCCACATGCGGGTTTCACATGCCACCAACTCCACATTCTCAGGCAACTTCAGCGCCACAGCCGTTTTCAGATAGCCCTCAATGCAAAGGCTCTAGACGCAAATATTGGTGTGAGAGCTAATTCAATCAAGGAAACACTGCATGTTGGTGAAGGGCATATTGAAGAAGGATCAGCCGAGTGGTTCTTGTGGGAGAACAACTCCATTTGGCTCACTAACTTCACACACCATCAGGCTTCCAAGCAGCTCTCAAGGAAACTCAGTTTTCACACTCTATGCTTAGTGCCCTTTAGTGCATTGTCTAGGAATGAACCTGGTAGAGCATCCCACACAAATGAATGCTCCACATGCGGGTTTCACATGCCACCAACTCCACATTCTCAGGCAACTTCAGTGCCACAGCCGTTTTCAGATAGCCCTGAATGCAAAGGCTCTAGACGCAAATATTGGTGTGAGAGCTATTTCAATCAAGGAAACACTGCATGTTGGTGAAGGGCATATTGAAGAAGGATCAGCCGAGTGGTTCTTGTGGGAGAACAACTCCATTTGGCTCACTAACTTCACACACCATCAGGGTTCCAAGCAGCTCTCAAGGAAACTCAGTTTTCACACTCTATGCTTAGTGCACTTTGAGTGCCTAGGACTGAAATGAAGCTTGGTGAGCATCCCACACAAACGAATGCTCCACATGCAGGTTTCACATGCCACCAACTCCACATTCTCAGGCAACTTCAGCGCCACAGCCGTTTTCAGATAGCCCTCAATGCAAAGGCTCTAGACACAAATATTGGTGTGAGAGCTATTTCAATGAAGGAAACACTGCATGTTGGTGAAGGGCATATTGAAGAAGGATCAGCCGAGTGGTTCTTGTGGGAGAACAACTCCATTTGGCTCAGTAACTTCACACACCATCAGGCTTCCAAGCAGCTCTCAAGGAAACTCAGTTTTCACACTCTATGCTTAGTGCCCTTTGAGTGCCTTGGACTGAAATGAAGCTTGGTGAGCATCCCACACAAACGAATGCTCCACATGCGGGTTTCACATGCCACCAACTCCACATTCTCAGGCAACTTCAGCGCCACAGCCGTTTTCAGATAGCCCTCAATGCAAAGGCTCTAGACGCAAATATTGGTGTGAGAGCTAATTCAATCAAGGAAACACTGCATGTTGGTGAAGGGCATATTGAAGAAGGATCAGCCGAGTGGTTCTTGTGGGAGAACAACTCCATTTGGCTCACTAACTTCACACACCATCAGGCTTCCAAGCAGATCTCAAGGAAACTCTGTTTTCACACTCTATGCTTACTGCCCTTTGAGTGCCTTGGACTGAAATGAAGCTTGGTGAGCATCCCACACAAACGAATGCTCCACATGCGGGTTTCACATGTTAAAAACTTCACATTCTCTTGCAACTTCAGCGCCACAGCCGTTTTCAGATAGCCCTCAATGCAAAGGCTCTAGACGCAAATATTGGTGCGAGAGCTAATTCAATCAAGGAAACACTGCATGTTGGTGAAGGGTATATTGAAGAAGGATCAGCCGAGTGGTTCTTGTGGGAGAACAACTCCATTTGGCTCACTAACTTCACACACCATCAGGCTTCCAAGCAGCTCTCAAGGAAACTCAGTTTTCACACTCTATGCTTAGTGCCCTTTGAGTGAATAGGACTGAAATGAAGCTGGTAGAGCATCCGACACAAACGAATGCTCCACATGCGGGTTTCACATGCCACCAACTCCACATTCTCAGGCAACTTCAGCGCCACAGCCGTTTTCAGATAGCCCTCAATGCAAAGGCTCTAGACGCAAATATTGGTGTGAGAGCTAATTCAATCAAGGAAACACTGCATGTTGGTGAAGGGCATATTGAAGAAGGATCAGCCGAGTGGTTCTTGTGGGAGAACAACTCCATTTGGCTCATTAACTTCACACACCATCAGGCTTCCAAGCAGCTCTAGAGGAAACTTAGTTTTCACACTCTATGCTTAGTGCCCTTTGAGTGCATTATCTAGGAATGAACCTGGTAGAGCATCCCACACAAACGAATGCTCCACATGCGGGTTTCACATGCCACCAACTCCACATTCACAGGCAACTTCAACGCCACAGCCGTTTTCAGATAGCCCTCAATGCAAAGGCTCTAGACCCAAATATTGCTGTGAGAGCTAATTCAATCAAGGAAACACTGCATGTTGGTGAAGGGCATATTGAAGAAGGATCAGCCGAGTGGTTCTTGTGGGAGAACAACTCCATTTGGCTCACTAACTTCACACACCATCAGGCTTCCAAGCAGCTCTCAAGGAAACTCAGTTTTCACACTCTATGCTTAGTGCCCTTTGAGTGCATTATCTAGGAATGAACCTCGTAGAGCATCCGACACAAACGAATGCTCCACATGCGGGTTTCACATGCCACCAACTCCACATTCTCAGGCAACTTCAGCGCCACAGCCGTTTCCAGATAACCCTCAATGCAAAGGCTCTAGACGCAAATATTGGTGTGAGAGGTAATTCAATCAAGGAAACACTGCATGTTGGTGAAGGGCATATTGAAGAAGGATCAGCCGAGTGGTTCTTGTGGGAGAACAACTCCATTTGGCTCACTAACTTCACACACCATCAGGCTTCCAAGCAGCTCTCAAGGAAACTCAGTTTTCACACTCTATGCTTAGTGCCCTTTGAGTGCATTATCTAGGAATGAACCTGGTAGAGCATCCCACACAAACGAATGCTCCACATGCGGGTTTCACATGCCACCAACTCCACATTCTCAGGCAACTTCAGCGCCACAGCCGTTTTCAGATAGCCCTCAATGCAAAGGCTCTAGACCCAAATATTGCTGTGAGAGTAATTCAATCAAGGAAACACTGCATGTTGGTGAAGGGCATATTGAAGAAGGATCAGCCGAGTGGTTCTTGTGGGAGAACAACTCCATTTGGCTCATTAACGTCACACACCATCAGGCTTCCAAGCAGCTCTCAAGGAAACTCAGTTTTCACACTCTATGCTTAGTGCCCTTTGAGTGCCTTGGACTGAAATGAAGCTTGGTGAACATCCCACACAAACGAATGCTCCACATGCGGGTTTCACATGCCACCAACTCCACATTCTCAGGCAACTTCAGCGCCACAGCCGTTTCCAGATAACCCTCAATGCAAAGGCTCTAGACGCAAATATTGGTGTGAGAGGTAATTCAATCAAGGAAACACTGCATGTTGGTGAAGGGCATATTGAAGAAGGATCAGCCGAGTGGTTCTTGTGGGAGAACAACTCCATTTGGCTCACTAACTTCACACACCATCAGGCTTCCAAGCAGCTCTCAAGGAAACTCAGTTTTCACACTCTATGCTTAGTGCCCTTTGAGTGCATTATCTAGGAATGAACCTGGTAGAGCATCCCACACAAACGAATGCTCCACATGCGGGTTTCACATGCCACCAACTCCACATTCTCAGGCAACTTCAGCGCCACAGCCGTTTTCAGATAGCCCTCAATGCAAAGTCTCTAGACCCAAATATTGCTGTGAGAGTAATTCAATCAAGGAAACACTGCATGTTGGTGAAGGGCATATTGAAGAAGGATCAGCCGAGTGGTTCTTGTGGGAGAACAACTCCATTTAGCTCATTAACGTCACACACCATCAGGCTTCCAAGCAGCTCTCAAGGAAACTCAGTTTTCACACTCTATGCTTAGTGCCCTTTGAGTGCCTTGGACTGAAATGAAGCTTGGTGAACATCCCACACAAACGAATGCTCCACATGCGGGTTTCACATGCCACCAACTCCACATTCTCAGGCAACTTCAGCGCCACAGCCGTTTTCAGATAGCCCTCAATGCAAAGGCTCTAGACGCAAATATTGGTGTGAGAGCTAATTCAATCAAGGAAACACTGCATGTTGGTGAAGGGCATATTGAAGAAGGATCAGCCGAGTGGTTCTTGTGGGAGAACAACTCCATTTGGCTCACTAACTTCACACACCATCAGGCTTCCAAGCAGCTCTCAAGGAAACTCTGTTTTCACACTCTATGCTTAGTGCCCTTTGAGTGCCTACAACTGAAATGAAACTTGGTGAGCATCCCACACAAACGAATGCTCCACATGCGGGTTTCACATGTTAAAAACTTCACATTCTCTTGCAACTTCAGCGCCACAGCCGTTTTCAGATAGCCCTCAATGCAAAGGCTCTAGAAGCAAATATTGGTGTGAGAGCTAATTCAATCAAGGAAACACTGCATGTTGGTGAAGGGCATATTGAATAAGGATCAGCCGAGTGGTTCTTGTGGGAGAACAACTCCATTTGGCTCACTAACTTCACACACCATCAGGCTTCCAAGCAGCTCTCAAGGAAACTCAGTTTTCACACTCTATGCTTAGTGCCCTTTGAGTGCATTATCTAGGAATGAATCTGGTAGAGCATCCCACACAAACGAATGCTCCACATGCGGGTTTCACATGACACCAACTCCACATTCACAGGCAGCTTCAGCGCCACAGCCGTTTTCAGATAGCCCTCAATGCAAAGGCTCTAGACGCAAATATTGCTATGAGAGCTAATTCAATCAAGGAAACACTGCATGTTGGTGAAGGGCATATTGAAGAAGGATCAGCCGAGTGGTTCTTGTGGGAGAACAACTCCATTTGGCTCACTGACTTCACACACCATCAGGCTTCCAAGCAGCTCTCAAGGAAACTTAGTTTTCACACTCTATGCTTAGTGCCCTTTGAGTGCATTATCTAGGAATGAACCTGGTAGAGCATCCCACACAAACGAATGCTCCACATGCGGGTTTCACATGCCACCAACTCCACATTCACAGGCAACTTCAGCGCCACAGCCGTTTTCAGAGAGCCCTCAATGCAAATGCTCTAGACGCAAGTATTGTTCTGAGAGCTAATTCAATCAAGGAAACACTGCATGTTGGTGAAGGGCATATTGAAGAAGGATCAGCCGAGTGGTTCTTGTGGGAGAACAACTCCATTTGGCTCACTAACTTCACACACCATCAGGCTTCCAAGCAGCTCTCAAGGAAACTCAGTTTTCACACTCTAGGCTTAGTGCCCTTTGAGTGCATTATCTAGGAAAGAACATGGTAGAGCATCCCACAAAAACAAATGCTCCACATGCGTGTTTCACATGCCACCAACTCCACATTCTCGGGCAACTTCAGCGCCACAGCCGTTTACAGATAGCCCTCAATGCAATGGCTCTGGATGCAAATATTGGTGTGAGAGCTAATTCAATCAAGGAAACACTGCATGTTGGTGAAGGGCATATTGAAGAAGGATCAGCCGAGTGGTTCTTGTGGGAGAACAACTCCATTTGGCTCACTGACTTCACACACCATCAGGCTTTCAAGCAGCTCTCAAGGAAACTCAGTTTTCACACTCTATGCTTAGTGCCCTTTGAGTGAATAGGACAGAAATGAAGCTGGTAGAGCATCCGACACAGAAGAATGCTCCACATGCGGGTTTCACATGCCACCAACTCCACATTCTCAGGCAACTTCAGCGCCACAGCCGTTTTCAGATAGCCCTCAATGCAAAGGCTCTAGACGCAAATATTGGTGTGAGAGTTAATTCAATCAAGGAAACACTGCATGTTGGTGAAGGGCATATTGAAGAAGGATCAGCCGAGTGGTTCTTGTGGGAGAACAACTCCATTTGGCTCACTAACTTCACACACCATCAGGCTTCCAAGCAGCTCTCAAGGAAACTCAGTTTTCACACTCTATGCTTAGTGCCCTTTGAGTGCATTATCTAGGAATGAACCTGGTAGAGCATCCCACACAAACGAATGCTCCACATGCGGGTTTCACATGCCACCAACTCCACATTCTCAGGCAACTTCAGCGCCACAGCCGTTTCCAGATAACCCTCAATGCAAAGGCTCTAGACGCAAATATTGGTGTGAGAGGTAATTCAAGCAAGGAAACACTGCATGTTGGTGAAGGGCATATTGAAGAAGGATCAGCCGAGTGGTTCTTGTGGGAGAACAACTCCATTTGGCTCACTAACTTCACACACCATCAGGCTTCCAAGCAGCTCTCAAGGAAACTCAGTTTTCACACTCTATGCTTAGTGCCCTTTGAGTGCATTATCTAGGAATGAACCTGGTAGAGCATCCCACACAAACGAATGCTCCACATGCGGGTTTCACATGCCACCAACTCCACATTCTCAGGCAACTTCAGCGCCACAGCCATTTTCAGATAGCCCTCAATGCAAAGGCTCTAGACCCAAATATTGCTGTGAGAGTAATTCAATCAAGGAAACACTGCATGTTGGTGAAGGGCATATTGAAGAAGGATCAGCCGAGTGGTTCTTGTGGGAGAACAACTCCATTTGGCTCATTAACGTCACACACCATCAGGCTTCCAAGCAGCTCTCAAGGAAACTCAGTTTTCACACTCTATGCTTAGTGCCCTTTGAGTGCCTTGGACTGAAATGAAGCTTGGTGAACATCCCACACAAACGAATGCTCCACATGCGGGTTTCACATGCCACCAACTCCACATTCACAGGCAACTTCAGCGCCACAGCCGTTTCCAGATAACCCTCAATGCAAAGGCTCTAGACGCAAATATTGGTGTGAGAGGTAATTCAATCAAGGAAACACTGCATGTTGGTGAAGGGCATATTGAAGAAGGATCAGCCGAGTGGTTCTTGTGGGAGAACAACTCCATTTGGCTCACTAACTTCACACACCATCAGGCTTCCAAGCAGCTCTCAAGGAAACTCAGTTTTCACACTCTATGCTTAGTGCCCTTTGAGTGCATTATCTAGGAATGAACCTGGTAGAGCATCCCACACAAACGAATGCTCCACATGCGGGTTTCACATGCCACCAACTCCACATTCTCAGGCAACTTCAGCGCCACAGCCGTTTTCAGATAGCCCTCAATGCAAAGGCTCTAGACCCAAATATTGCTGTGAGAGTAATTCAATCAAGGAAACACTGCATGTTGGTGAAGGGCATATTGAAGAAGGATCAGCCGAGTGGTTCTTGTGGGAGAACAACTCCATTTAGCTCATTAACGTCACACACCATCAGGCTTCCAAGCAGCTCTCAAGGAAACTCAGTTTTCACACTCTATGCTTAGTGCCCTTTGAGTGCCTTGGACTGAAATGAAGCTTGGTGAACATCCCACACAAACGAATGCTCCACATGCGGGTTTCACATGCCACCAACTCCACATTCTCAGGCAACTTCAGCGCCACAGCCGTTTTCAGATAGCCCTCAATGCAAAGGCTCTAGACGCAAATATTGGTGTGAGAGCTAATTCAATCAAGGAAACACTGCATGTTGGTGAAGGGCATATTGAAGAAGGATCAGCCGAGTGGTTCTTGTGGGAGAACAACTCCATTTGGCTCACTAACTTCACACACCATCAGGCTTCCAAGCAGCTCTCAAGGAAACTCAGTTTTCACACTCTATGCTTAGTGCCCTTTAGTGCATTGTCTAGGAATGAACCTGGTAGAGCATCCCACACAAATGAATGCTCCACATGCGGGTTTCACATGCCACCAACTCCACATTCTCAGGCAACTTCAGTGCCACAGCCGTTTTCAGATAGCCCTCAATGCAAAGGCTCTAGACGCAAATATTGGTGTGAGAGCTATTTCAATCAAGGAAACACTGCATGTTGGTGAAGGGCATATTGAAGAAGGATCAGCCGAGTGGTTCTTGTGGGAGAACAACTCCATTTGGCTCACTAACTTCACACACCATCAGGGTTCCAAGCAGCTCTCAAGGAAACTCAGTTTTCACACTCTATGCTTAGTGCCCTTTGAGTGCCTAGGACTGAAATGAAGCTTGGTGAGCATC
This sequence comes from Ochotona princeps, assembly GCF_030435755.1. Taxonomy (NCBI): domain Eukaryota; kingdom Metazoa; phylum Chordata; class Mammalia; order Lagomorpha; family Ochotonidae; genus Ochotona; species Ochotona princeps. Next base: position 59,237 of record NW_026696912.1, on the reverse strand, counting down.
CCACACAAACGAATGCTCCACATGCAGGTTTCACATACCACCAACTCCACATTCTCAGGCAACTTCAGCGCCACAGCCGTTTTCAGATAGCCCTCAATGCAAAGGCTCTAGACACAAATATTGGTGTGAGAGCTATTTCAATGAAGGAAACACTGCATGTTGGTGAAGGGCATATTGAAGAAGGATCAGCCGAGTGGTTCTTGTGGGAGAACAACTCCATTTGGCTCAGTAACTTCACACACCATCAGGCTTCCAAGCAGCTCTCAAGGAAACTCAGTTTTCACACTCTATGCTTAGTGCCCTTTGAGTGCCTTGGACTGAAATGAAGCTTGGTGAGCATCCCACACAAACGAATGCTCCACATGCGGGTTTCACATGCCACCAACTCCACATTCTCAGGCAACTTCAGCGCCACAGCCGTTTTCAGATAGCCCTCAATGCAAAGGCTCTAGACGCAAATATTGGTGTGAGAGCTAATTCAATCAAGGAAACACTGCATGTTGGTGAAGGGCATATTGAAGAAGGATCAGCCGAGTGGTTCTTGTGGGAGAACAACTCCATTTGGCTCACTAACTTCACACACCATCAGGCTTCCAAGCAGATCTCAAGGAAACTCTGTTTTCACACTCTATGCTTACTGCCCTTTGAGTGCCTTGGACTGAAATGAAGCTTGGTGAGCATCCCACACAAACGAATGCTCCACATGCGGGTTTCACATGTTAAAAACTTCACATTCTCTTGCAACTTCAGCGCCACAGCCGTTTTCAGATAGCCCTCAATGCAAAGGCTCTAGACGCAAATATTGGTGCGAGAGCTAATTCAATCAAGGAAACACTGCATGTTGGTGAAGGGTATATTGAAGAAGGATCAGCCGAGTGGTTCTTGTGGGAGAACAACTCCATTTGGCTCACTAACTTCACACACCATCAGGCTTCCAAGCAGCTCTCAAGGAAACTCAGTTTTCACACTCTATGCTTAGTGCCCTTTGAGTGAATAGGACTGAAATGAAGCTGGTAGAGCATCCGACACAAACGAATGCTCCACATGCGGGTTTCACATGCCACCAACTCCACATTCTCAGGCAACTTCAGCGCCACAGCCGTTTTCAGATAGCCCTCAATGCAAAGGCTCTAGACGCAAATATTGGTGTGAGAGCTAATTCAATCAAGGAAACACTGCATGTTGGTGAAGGGCATATTGAAGAAGGATCAGCCGAGTGGTTCTTGTGGGAGAACAACTCCATTTGGCTCATTAACTTCACACACCATCAGGCTTCCAAGCAGCTCTAGAGGAAACTTAGTTTTCACACTCTATGCTTAGTGCCCTTTGAGTGCATTATCTAGGAATGAACCTGGTAGAGCATCCCACACAAACGAATGCTCCACATGCGGGTTTCACATGCCACCAACTCCACATTCACAGGCAACTTCAGCGCCACAGCCATTTTCAGATAGCCCTCAATGCAAAGGCTCTAGACCCAAATATTGCTGTGAGAGCTAATTCAATCAAGGAAACACTGCATGTTGGTGAAGGGCATATTGAATAAGGATCAGCCGAGTGGTTCTTGTGGGAGAACAACTCCATTTGGCTCACTAACTTCACACACCATCAGGCTTCCAAGCAGCTCTCAAGGAAACTCAGTTTTCACACTCTATGCTTAGTGCCCTTTGAGTGCCTTGGACTGAAATGAAGCTTGGTGAACATCCCACACAAACGAATGCTCCACATGCGGGTTTCACATGCCACCAACTCCACATTCTCAGGCAACTTCAGCGCCACAGCCGTTTTCAGATAGCCCTCAATGCAAAGGCTCTAGACGCAAATATTGGTGTGAGAGCTAATTCAATCAAGGAAACACTGCATGTTGGTGAAGGGCATATTGAAGAAGGATCAGCCGAGTGGTTCTTGTGGGAGAACAACTCCATTTGGCTCACTAACTTCACACACCATCAGGCTTCCAAGCAGCTCTCAAGGAAACTCTGTTTTCACACTCTATGCTTAGTGCCCTTTGAGTGCCTACAACTGAAATGAAACTTGGTGAGCATCCCACACAAACGAATGCTCCACATGCGGGTTTCACATGTTAAAAACTTCACATTCTCTTGCAACTTCAGCGCCACAGCCGTTTTCAGATAGCCCTCAATGCAAAGGCTCTAGACGCAAATATTGGTGTGAGAGCTAATTCAATCAAGGAAACACTGCATGTTGGTGAAGGGTATATTGAAGAAGGATTAGCCGAGTGGTTCTTGTGGGAGAACAACTCCATTTGGCTCACTAACTTCACACACCATCAGGCTTCCAAGCAGCTCTCAAGGAAACTCAGTTTTCACACTCTATGCTTAGTGCCCTTTGAGTGAATAGGACTGAAATGAAGCTGGTAGAGCATCCGACACAAACGAATGCTCCACATGCGGGTTTCACATGCCACCAACTTCACATTCTCAGGCAACTTCAGCGCCACAGCCGTTTTCAGATAGCCCTCAATGCAAAGGCTCTAGACGCAAATATTGGTGTGAGAGCTAATTCAATCAAGGAAACACTGCATGTTGGTGAAGGGCATATTGAAGAAGGATCAGCCGAGTGGTTCTTGTGGGAGAACAACTCCATTTGGCTCATTAACTTCACACACCATCAGGCTTCCAAGCAGCTCTAGAGGAAACTTAGTTTTCACACTCTATGCTTAGTGCCCTTTGAGTGCATTATCTAGGAATGAACCTGGTAGAGCATCCCACACAAACGAATGCTCCACATGCGGGTTTCACATGCCACCAACTCCACATTCACAGGCAACTTCAGCGCCACAGCCGTTTTCAGATAGCCCTCAATGCAAAGGCTCTAGACCCAAATATTGCTGTGAGAGCTAATTCAATCAAGGAAACACTGCATGTTGGTGAAGGGCATATTGAATAAGGATCAGCCGAGTGGTTCTTGTGGGAGAACAACTCCATTTGGCTCACTAACTTCACACACCATCAGGCTTCCAAGCAGCTCTCAAGGAAACTCAGTTTTCACACTCTATGCTTAGTGCCCTTTGAGTGCCAAGGACTGAAATGAAGCTTGGTGAGCATCCCACACAAACGAATGCTCCACATGCGGGTTTCACATGCCACCAACTCCACATTCACAGGCAACTTCAGCGCCACAGCCGTTTTCAGAGAGCCCTCAATGCAAATGCTCTAGACGCAAGTATTGTTCTGAGAGCTAATTCAATCAAGGAAACACTGCATGTTGGTGAAGGGCATATTGAAGAAGGATTAGCCGAGTGGTTCTTGTGGGAGAACAACTCCATTTGGCTCACTAACTTCACACACCATCAGGCTTCCAAGCAGCTCTCAAGGAAACTCAGTTTTCACACTCTAGGCTTAGTGCCCTTTGAGTGCATTATCTAGGAAAGAACATGGTAGAGCATCCCACAAAAACAAATGCTCCACATGCGTGTTTCACATGCCACCAACTCCACATTCTCAGGCAACTTCAGCGCCACAGCCGTTTACAGATAGCCCTCAATGCAATGGCTCTGGACGCAAATATTGGTGTGAGAGCTAATTCAATCAAGGAAACACTGCATGTTGGTGAAGGGCATATTGAAGAAGGATCAGCCGAGAGGTTCTTGTGGGAGAACAACTCCATTTGGCTCACTGACTTCACACACCATCAGGCTTTCAAGCAGCTCTCAAGGAAACTCAGTTTTCACACTCTATGCTTAGTGCCCTTTGAGTGAATAGGACTGAAATGAAGCTGGTAGAGCATCCGACACAAACGAATGCTCCACATGCGGGTTTCACATGCCACCAACTCCACATTCTCAGGCAACTTCAGCGCCACAGCCATTTTCAGATAGCCCTCAATGCAAAGGCTCTAGACGCAAATATTGGTGTGAGAGCTAATTCAATCAAGGAAACACTGCATGTTGGTGAAGGGCATATTGAAGAAGGATCAGCCGAGTGGTTCTTGTGGGAGAACAACTCCATTTGGCTCATTAACGTCACACACCATCAGGCTTCCAAGCAGCTCTCAAGGAAACTCAGTTTTCACACTCTATGCTTAGTGCCCTTTGAGTGCCTTGGACTGAAATGAAGCTTGGTGAACATCCCACACAAACGAATGCTCCACATGCGGGTTTCACATGCCACCAACTCCACATTCTCAGGCAACTTCAGCGCCACAGCCGTTTTCAGATAGCCCTCAATGCAAAGGCTCTAGACGCAAATATTGGTGTGAGAGCTAATTCAATCAAGGAAACACTGCATGTTGGTGAAGGGCATATTGAAGAAGGATCAGCCGAGTGGTTCTTGTGGGAGAACAACTCCATTTGGCTCACTAACTTCACACACCATCAGGCTTCCAAGCAGCTCTCAAGGAAACTCTGTTTTCACACTCTATGCTTAGTGCCCTTTGAGTGCCTACAACTGAAATGAAACTTGGTGAACATCCCACACAAACGAATGCTCCACATGCGGGTTTCACATGTTAAAAACTTCACATTCTCTTGCAACTTCAGCGCCACAGCCGTTTTCAGATAGCCCTCAATGCAAAGACTCTAGAAGCAAATATTGGTGTGAGAGCTAATTCAATCAAGGAAACACTGCATGTTGGTGAAGGGCATATTGAAGAAGGATCAGCCGAGTGGTTTTTGTGGGAGAACAACTCCATTTGGCTCACTGACTTCACACACCATCAGGCTTCCAAGCAGCTCTCAAGGAAACTCAGTTTTCACACTCTATGCTTAGTGCCCTTTAGTGCATTGTCTAGGAATGAACCTGGTAGAGCATCCCACACAAATGAATGCTCCACATGCGGGTTTCACATGCCACCAACTCCACATTCTCAGGCAACTTCAGTGCCACAGCCGTTTTCAGATAGCCCTCAATGCAAAGGCTCTAGACGCAAATATTGGTGTGAGAGCTATTTCAATCAAGGAAACACTGCATGTTGGTGAAGGGCATATTGAAGAAGGATAAGCCGAGTGGTTCTTGTGGGAGAACAACTCCATTTGGCTCACTAACTTCACACACCATCAGGCTTCCAAGCAGCTCTCAAGGAAACTCAGTTTTCACACTCTATGCTTAGTGCCCTTTGAGTGCCTAGGACTGAAATGAAGCTTGGTGAGCATCCCACACAAACGAATGCTCCACATGCAGGTTTCACATGCCACCAACTCCACATTCTCAGGCAACTTCAGCGCCACAGCCGTTTTCAGATAGCCCTCAATGCAAAGGCTCTAGACAAAAATATTGGTGTGAGAGCTATTTCAATGAAGGAAACACTGCATGTTGGTGAAGGGCATATTGAAGAAGGATCAGCCGAGTGGTTCTTGTGGGAGAACAACTCCATTTGGCTCACTAACTTCACACACCATCAGGCTTCCAAGCAGCTCTCAAGGAAACTCAGTTTTCACACTCTATGCTTAGTGCCCTTTGAGTGCCTTGGACTGAAATGAAGCTTGGTGAGCATCCCACACAAACGAATGCTCCACATGCGGGTTTCACATGTTAAAAACTTCACATTCTCTTGCAACTTCAGCGCCACAGCCGTTTTCAGATAGCCCTCAATGCAAAGGCTCTAGACGCAAATATTGGTGCGAGAGCTAATTCAATCAAGGAAACACTGCATGTTGGTGAAGGGTATATTGAAGAAGGATCAGCCGAGTGGTTCTTGTGGGAGAACAACTCCATTTGGCTCACTAACTTCACACACCATCAGGCTTCCAAGCAGCTCTCAAGGAAACTCAGTTTTCACACTCTATGCTTAGTGCCCTTTGAGTGAATAGGACTGAAATGAAGCTGGTAGAGCATCCGACACAAACGAATGCTCCACATGCGGGTTTCACATGCCACCAACTCCACATTCTCAGGCAACTTCAGCGCCACAGCCCTTTTCAGATAGCCCTCAATGCAAAGGCTCTAGACGCAAATATTGGTGTGAGAGCTAATTCAATCAAGGAAACACTGCATGTTGGTGAAGGGCATATTGAAGAAGGATCAGCCTAGTGGTTCTTGTGGGAGAACAACTCCATTTGGCTCACTAACTTCACACACCATCAGGCTTCTAAGCAGCTCTCAAGGAAACTCAGTTTTCACACTCTATGCTTAGTGCCCTTTGAGTGCATTATCTAGGAATGAACCTGGTAGAGCATCCCACATAAACGAATGCTCCACATGCGGGTTTCACTTGCCACCAACTCCACATTCTCAGGCAACTTCAGCGCCACAGCCGTTTTCAGATAGCCCTCAATGCAAAGGCTCTAGACGCAAATATTGGTGTGAGAGCTAATTCAATCAAGGAAACACTGCATGTTGGTGAAGGGCATATTGAAGAAGGATCAGCCGAGTGGTTCTTGTGGGAGAACAACTCCATTTGGCTCACTAACTTCACACACCATCAGGCTTCCAAGCAGCTCTCAAGGAAACTCTGTTTTCACACTCTATGCTTAGTGCCCTTTGAGTGCCTACAACTGAAATGAAACTTGGTGAGCATCCCACACAAACGAATGCTCCACATGCGGGTTTCACATGTTAAAAACTTCACATTCTCTTGCAACTTCAGCGCCACAGCCGTTTTCAGATAGCCCTCAATGCAAAGGCTCTAGACGCAAATATTGGTGTGAGAGCTAATTCAATCAAGGAAACACTGCATGTTGGTGAAGGGCATATTGAAGAAGGATCAGCCGAGTGGTTCTTGTGGGAGAACAACTCCATTTGGCTCACTAACTTCACACACCATCAGGCTTCCAAGCAGCACTCAAGGAAACTCAGTTTTCACACTCTATGCTTAGTGCCCTTTGAGTGCCTAGGACTGAAATGAAGCTGGTAGAGCATCCGACACAAACGAATGCTCCACATGCGGGTTTCACATGCCACCAACTCCACATTCTCAGGCAACTTGAGCGCCACAGCCGTTTTCAGATAGCCCTCAATGCAAAGGCTCTAGACGCAAATATTGGTGTGAGAGCTAATTCAATCAAGGAAACACTGCATGTTGGTGAAGGGCATATTGAAGAAGGATCAGCCTAGTGGTTCTTGTGGGAGAACAACTCCATTTGGCTCACTAACTTCACACAACATCAGGCTTCTAAGCAGCTCTCAAGGAAACTCAGTTTTCACACTCTATGCTTAGTGCCCTTTGAGTGCATTATCTAGGAATGAACCTGGTAGAGCATCCCACACAAACGAATGCTCCACATGCGGGTTTCACTTGCCACCAACTCCACATTCTCAGGCAACTTCAGCGCCACAGCCGTTTTCAGATAGCCCTCAATGCAAAGGCTCTAGACGCAAGTATTGGTGTGAGAGCTAATTCAATCAAGGAAACACTGCATGTTGGTGAAGTGCATATTGAAGAAGGATCAGCCGAGTGGTTCTTGTGGGAGAACAACTCCATTTGGCTCACTAACTTCACACACCATCAGGCTTCCAAGCAGCTCTCAAGGAAACTCAGTTTTCACACTCTATGCTTAGTGCCCTTTGAGTGCATTATCTAGGAATGAACCTGGTAGAGCATCCCACACAAACGAATGCTCCACATGCGGGTTTCACATGCCACCAACTCCACATTCTCAGGCAACTTCAGCGCCACAGCCGTTTTCAGATAGCCCTCAATGCAAAGGCTCTAGACCCAAATATTGCTGTGAGAGCTAATTCAATCAAGGAAACACTGCATGTTGGTGAAGGGCATATTGAAGAAGGATCAGCCGAGTGGTTCTTGTGGGAGAACAACTCCATTTGGCTCATTAACTTCACACACCATCAGGCTTCCAAGCAGCTCTCAAGGAAACTCAGTTTTCACACTCTATGCTTAGTGCCCTTTGAGTGCCTTGGACTGAAATGAAGCTTGGTGAGCATCCCAGAAAATAGAATGCTCCACATGCGGGTTTCACATGCCACCAACTCCACATTCTCAGGCAACTTCAGCGCCACAGCCGTTTTCAGATAGCCCTCAATGCAAAGGCTCTAGACGCAAATATTGGTGTGAGAGCTAATTCAATCAAGGAAACACTGCATGTTGGTGAAGGGCATATTGAAGACGGATCAGCTGAGTGATTCTTGTGGGAGAACAACTCCATTTGGCTCAGTAACTTCACACACCATCAGGCTTCCAAGCAGCTCTCAAGGAAACTCAGTTTTCACACTCTATGCTTAGTGCCCTTTGAGTGCCTTGGACTGAAATGAAGCTTGGTGAACATCCCACACAAACGAATGCTCCACATGCGGGTTTCACATGCCACCAACTCCACATTCTCAGGCAACTTCAGCGCCACAGCCGTTTTCAGATAGTCCTCAATGCAAAGGCTCTAGACGCAAATAGTGGTGTGAGAGCTAATTCAATCAAGGAAACACTGCATGTTGGTGAAGGGCATATTGAAGAAGGATCAGCCGAGTGGTTCTTGTGGGAGAACAACTCCATTTGGCTCACTAACTTCACACACCATCAGGCTTCCAAGCAGCTCTCAAGGAAACTCTGTTTTCACACTCTATGCTTAGTGCCCTTTGAGTGCCTTGGACTGAAATGAAGCTTGGTGAGCATCCCACAAAACGAATGCTCCACATGCGGGTTTCACATGTTAAAAACTTCACATTCTCTTGCAACTTCAACGCCACAGCCGTTTTCAGATAGCCCTCAATGCAAAGGCTCTAGACGCAAATATTGGTGTGAGAGCTAATTCAATCAAGGAAACACTGCATGTTGGTGAAGGGCATATTGAAGAAGGATCAGCCGAGTGGTTCTTGTGGGAGAACAACTCCATTTGGCTCACTAACTTCACACACCATCAGGCTTCCAAGCAGCTCTCAAGGAAACTGGGTTTTCACACTCTATGCTTAGTGCCCTTTAGTGCATTGTCTAGGAATGAACCTGGTAGAGCATCCCACACAAATGAATGCTCCACATGCGGGTTTCACATGCCACCAACTCCACATTCTCAGGCAACTTCAGTGCCACAGCCGTTTTCAGATAGCCCTCAATGCAAAGGCTCTAGACGCAAATATTGGTGTGAGAGCTATTTCAATCAAGGAAACACTGCATGTTGGTGAAGGGCATATTGAAGAAGGATCAGCCGAGTGGTTCTTGTGGGAGAACAACTCCATTTGGCTCACTAACTTCACACACCATCAGGCTTCCAAGCAGCTCTCAAGGAAACTCAGTTTTCACACTCTATGCTTAGTGCCCTTTGAGTGCCTAGGACTGAAATGAAGCTTGGTGAGCATCCCACACAAACGAATGCTCCACATGCGGGTTTCACATGCCACCAACTCCACATTCACAGGCAACTTCAGCGCCAAAGCCGTTTTCAGATAGCCCTCAATGCAAAGGCTCTAGACACAAATATTGGTGTGAGAGCTATTTCAATGAAGGAAACACTGCATGTTGGTGAAGGGCATATTGAAGAAGGATCAGCCGAGTGGTTCTTGTGGGAGAACAACTCCATTTGGCTCAGTAACTTCACACACCATCAGGCTTCCAAGCAGCTCTCAAGGAAACTCAGTTTTCACACTCTATGCTTAGTGCCCTTTGAGTGCCTTGGACTGTAATGAAGCTTGGTGAGCATCCCACACAAACGAATGCTCCACATGCGGGTTTCACATGCCACCAACTCCACATTCTCAGGCAACTTCAGCGCCACAGCCGTTTTCAGATAGCCCTCAATGCAAAGGCTCTAGACGCAAATATTGGTGTGAGAGCTAATTCAATCAAGGAAACACTGCATGTTGGTGAAGGGCATATTGAAGAAGGATCAGCCGAGTGGTTCTTGTGGGAGAACAACTCCATTTGGCTCACTAACTTCACACACCATCAGGCTTCCAAGCAGCTCCCAAGGAAACTCTGTTTTCACACTCTATGCTTACTGCCCTTTGAGTGCCTACAACTGAAATGAAACTTGGTGAGCATCCCACACAAACGAATGCTCCACATGCGGGTTTCACATGTTAAAAACTTCACAGTCTCTTGCAACTTCTGCGCCACAGCCGTTTTCAGAGAGCCCTCAATGCAAAGGCTCTAGACGCAAATATTGGTGCGAGAGCTAATTCAATCAAGGAAACACTGCATGTTGGTGAAGGGTTTATTGAAGAAGGATCAGCCGAGTGGTTCTTGTGGGAGAACAACTCCATTTGGCTCACTAACTTCAAACACCATCAGGCTTCCAAGCAGCTCTCAAGGAAACTCAGTTTTCACACTCTATGCTTAGTGCCCTTTGAGTGAATAGGACTGAAATGAAGCTGGTAGAGCATCCCACACAAACGAATGCTCCACATGCGGGTTTCACATGCCACCAACTCCACATTCTCAGGCAACTTCAGCGCCACAGTCGTTTTCAGATAGCCCTCAATGCAAAGGCTCTAGACGCAAATATTGGTGTAAGAGCTAATTCAATCAAGGAAACACTGCATGTTGGTGAAAGGCATATTGAAGAAGGATCAGCCGAGTGATTCTTGTGGGACAACAACTCCATTTGGCTCACTAACTTCACACACCATCAGGCTTCCAAGCACCTCTCAAGGAAACTCAGTTTTCACACTCTATGCTTAGTGCCCTTTGAGTGCATTATCTAGGAATGAACCTGGTAGAGCATCCCACACAAACGAATGCTGCACATGTGAGTTTCACATGCCACCAACTCCACATTCTCAGCCAACTTCAGCGCCACAGCCGTTTCCAGATAACCCTCAATGCAAAGGCTCTAGACGCAAATATTGGTGTGAGAGCTAATTCAATCAAGGAAACACTGCATGTTGGTGAAGGGCATATTGAAGAATGATCAGCCGAGTGGTTCTTGTGGGAGAACAACTCCATTTGGCTCACTAACTTCACACACCATCAGTCTTCCAAGCAGCTCTCAAGGAAACTCGGTTTTCACACTCTATGCTTACTGCCCTTTGAGTGCCTAGGACTGAAATGAAGCTTGGTGAGCATCCCACACAAACGAATGCTCCACATGCGGGTTTCACCTGCCAAAGACTCCATATTCACAAGCACCTTCAGCGCCACAGCCGTTTTCAGATAGCCCTCAATGCAAAGGCTCTAGACGCAAATATTGGTGTGAGAGCTAATTCAATCAAGGAAACACTGCATGTTGGTGAAGGGCATATTGAAGAAGGATCAGCCGAGTGGTTCTTGTGGGAGAACAACTCCATTTGGCTCACTAACTTCACACACCATCAGGCTTCCAAGCAGCTCTCAAGGAAACTGGGTTTTCACACTCTATGCTTAGTGCCCTTTGAGTGCATTATCTAGGAATGAACCTGGTAGAGCATCCCACACAAGCGAATGCTCCACATGCGGGTTTCACATGCCACCAATTCCACATTCTCAGGCAACTTCAGCGCCACAGCCGTTTTCAGTTAGCCCTCAATGCAAAGGCTCTAGACGCAAATATTGGTGTGAGAGCTAATTCAATCAAGGAAACACTGCATGTTGGTGAAGGGCATATTGAAGAAGGATCAGCCGAGTGGTTCTTGTGGGAGAACAACTCCATTTGGCTCACTAACTTCAAACACCATCAGGCTTCCAAGCAGCTCCCAAGGAAACTCAGTTTTCACACTCTAGGCTTAGTGCCCTTTGAGTGCCTAGGATTGAAATGAAGCTGGTAGAGCATCCCACACAAACGAATGCTCCACATGCGGGTTTCACATGCCACCAACTCCACATTCTCAGGCAACTTCAGCGCCACAGCCGTTTTCAGATAGCCCTCAATGCAAAGGCTCTAGACGCAAATATTGGTGTGATAGCAAATTCAATCAAGGAAACATTTCATGTTGGTGAAGGGCATATTGAAGAAGGATCAGCCGAGTGGTTCTTGTGGGAGAACAACTCCATTTGGCTCACTAACTTCACACACCATCAGGCTTCCAAGCAGCTCTCAAGGAAACTCAGTTTTCACACTCTATGCTTAGTGCCCTTTGAGTGCATTATCTAGGAATGAACCTGTTAGAGCATCCCACACAAGCGAATGCTCCACATGCGGGTTTCACATGCCACCAATTCCACATTCTCAGGCAACTTCAGCGCCACAGCCGTTTTCAGTTAGCCCTCAATGCAAAGGCTCTAGACGCAAATATTGGTGTGAGAGCTAATTCAATCAAGGAAACACTGCATGTTGGTGAAGGGCATATTGAAGAAGGATCAGCCGAGTGGTTCTTGTGGGAGAACAACTCCATTTGGCTCACTAACTTCACACACCATCAGGCTTCCAAGCAGCTCTCAAGGAAACTCAGTTTTCACACTCTATGCTTAGTGCCCTTTGAGTGCCTAGGACTGAACAGAAGCTAGTAGAGCATCCCACACAAACGAATGCTCCACATACGGGTTTCACATGACACCAACTCCACATTCTCAGGCAACTTCAGCGCCACAGCCGTTTTCAGATAGCCCTCAATGCAAAGGCTCTAGACGCAAATATTGGTGTGATAGCAAATTCAATCAAGGAAACATTTCATGTTGGTGAAGGGCATATTGAAGAAGGATCAGCCGAGTGGTTCTTGTGGGAGAACAACTCCATTTGGCTCACTAACTTCACACACCATCAGGCTTCCAAGCAGCTCACAAGGAAACTCAGTTTTCACACTCTATGCTTAGTGCCCTTTGAGTGCATTATCTAGGAATGAACCTGGTAGAGCATCCCACACAAATGAATGCTCCACATGCGGGTTTCACATGCCACCAACTCCACATTCACAGGCAACTTCAGCGCCACAGCCGTTTTCAGATAGCCCTCAATGCAAAGGCTCTAGACGCAAATATTGGTGTGAGAGCTAATTCAATCAAGGAAACACTGCATGTTGGTGAAGGGCATATTGAAGAAAGAGCTGCTGAGTGGTTCTTGTGGGAGAACAACTCCATTTGGCTCACTCACTTCACACACCATCAGGCTTCCAAGCAGCTCTCAAGGAAATTCAGTTTTCACACTCTATGCTTAGTGCCCTTTGAGTGCATTCTCTAGGAATGAACCTGGTAGAACATCCCACACAAACGAATGCTCCACATGCGGGTTTCACATGCCACCAACTCCACATTCTCAGGCAACTTCAGTGCCACAGCCGTTTTCAGATAGCCCTCAATGCAAAGGCTCTAGACGCAAATATTGGTGTGAGAGCTAATTCAATCAAGGAAACACTGCATGTTGGTGAAGGGCATATTGAAGAAGGATCAGCCGAGTGGTTCTTGTGGGAGAACAACTCCATTTGGCTCACTAACTTCACACACCATCAGGCTTCCAAGCAGCTCTCAAGGAAACTCAGTTTTCACACTCTATGCTTAGTGCCCTTTGAGTGCCAAGGACTGAAATGAAGCTTGGTGAGCATCCCACACAAACGAATACTCCACAAGCGGGTTTCACATGCCACCAACTCCACATTCTCAGGCAACTTCAGCGCCACAGCCGTTTTGAGATAGCCCTCAATGCAAAGGCTCTAGACGCAAGTATTGGTCTGAGGGCTAATTCAATCAAGGAAACACTGCATGTTGGTGAAGGGCATATTGAAGAAGGATTAGCCGAGTGGTTATTGTGGGAGAACAACTCCATTTGGCTCACTAACTTCACACACCATCAGGCTTCCAAGCAGCTCTCAAGGAAACTCAGTTTTCACACTCTATGCTTAGTGCCCTTTAGTGCATTATCTAGGAATGAACCTGGTAGAGCATCCCACACAAACGAATGCTCCACATGCGGGTTTCACATGCCACCAACTCCACATTCTCAGGCAACTTCAGCGCCACAGCCGTTTCCCGATAGCCCTCAATGCAAAGGCTCTAGACGCAAATATTGGTGTGAGAGCTAATTCAATCAAGGAAACACTGCATGTTGGTGAAGGGCATATTGAAGAAGGATCAGCCGAGTGGTTCTTGTGGGAGAACAACTCCATTTGGCTCACTAACTTCACACACCATCAGGCTTCCAAGCAGCTCTCAAGGAAACTCAGTTTTCACACTCTATACTTTGTGCACTTTAGTGCATTGTCTAGGATTGAACCTGGTAGAGCATCCTACACAAACGAATGCTCCACATGCGGGTTTCTCATGCCACCAACTCCACATTCTCAGGCAACTTCAGCGCCACAGCCGTTTCCAGATAACCCGCAATGCAAAGGCTCTAGACGCAAATATTGGTGTGAGAGCTAATTCAATCAAGGAAACATTTCATGTTGGTGAAGGGCATATTGAAGAAGGATCAGCCGAGTGGTTCTTGTGGGAGAACAACTCCATTTGGCTCACTAACTTCACACACCATCAGGCTTCCAAGCAGCTCACAAGGAAACTCAGTTTTCACACTCTATGCTTAGTGCCCTTTGAGTGCATTATCTAGGAATGAACCTGGTAGAGCATCCCACACAAATGAATGCTCCACATGCGGGTTTCACATGCCACCAACTCCACATTCACAGGCAACTTCAGCGCCACAGCCGTTTTCAGATAGCCCTCAATGCAAAGGCTCTAGACGCAAATATTGGTGTGAGAGCTAATTCAATCAAGGAAACACTGCATGTTGGTGAAGGGCATATTGAAGAAAGAGCAGCTGAGTGGTTCTTGTGGGAGAACAACTCCATTTGGCTCACTAACTTCACACACCATCAGGCTTCCAAGCAGCTCTCAAGGAAACTCAGTTTTCACACTCTATGCTTAGTGCCCTTTGAGTGCATTATCTAGGAATGAACCTGGTAGAGCATCCCACACAAACGAATGCTCCACATGCGGGTTTCACATGCCACCAACTCCACATTCTCAGGCAACTTCAGTGCCACAGCCGTTTTCAGATAGCCCTCAATGCAAAGGCTCTAGACGCAAATATTGGTGTGAGAGCTAATTCAATCAAGGAAACACTGCATGTTGGTGAAGGGCATATTGAAGAAGGATCAGCCGAGTGGTTCTTGTGGGAGAACAACTCCATTTGGCTCACTAACTTCACACACCATCAGGCTTCAGAGGAACTCTCAAGGAAACTCAGTTTTCACACTCTAGGCTTAGTGCCCTTTGAGTGCCTAGGACTGAAATGAAGCTTGGTAGAGCATCCCAGACAATCGAATGCTCCACATGCGGGTTTCACATGCCACCAACTCCACATTCTCAGGCAACTTCAGCGCCACAGCCGTTTTCAGATAGCCCTCAATGCAAAGGCTCTAGACGCAAATATTGGTGTGAGAGCTAATTCAATCAAGGAAACACTGCATGTTGGTGAAGGGCATATTGAAGAAGGATCAGCCGAGTGGTTCTTGTGGGAGAACAACTCCATTTGGCTCACTAACTTCACACACCATCAGGCTTCCAAGCAGCTCTCAAGAAAACTCAGTTTTCACACTCTATGCTTACTGCCCTTTGAGTGGCTACAACTGAAATGAAACTTGGTGAGCATCCCACAAAAACAAATGCTCCACATGCGGGTTTCACATGCCACCAACTCCACATTCACAGGCAACTTCAGCGCCACAGCCGTTTTCAGATAGCCCTCAATGCAAAGGCTCTAGACGCAAATATTAGTGTGAGAGCTAATTCAATCAAGGAAACACTGCATGTTGGTGAAGGGCATATTGAAGAAGGATCAGCCGAGTGGTTCTTGTGGGAGAACAACTCCATTTGGCTCACTCACTTCACACACCATCAGGCTTCCAAGCAGCTCTCAAGGAAATTCAGTTTTCACACTCTATGCTTAGTGCCCTTTGAGTGCATTCTCTAGGAATGAACCTGGTAGAACATCCCACACAAACGAATGCTCCACATGCGGGTTTCACATGCCACCAACTCCACATTCTCAGGCAACTTCAGTGCCACAGCCGTTTTCAGATAGCCCTCAATGCAAAGGCTCTAGACGCAAATATTGGTGTGAGAGCTAATTCAATCAAGGAAACACTGCATGTTGGTGAAGGGCATATTGAAGAAGGATCAGCCGAGTGGTTCTTGTGGGAGAACAACTCCATTTGGCTCACTAACTTCACACACCATCAGGCTTCCAAGCAGCTCTCAAGGAAACTCAGTTTTCACACTCTATGCTTAGTGCCCTTTGAGTGCCAAGGACTGAAATGAAGCTTGGTGAGCATCCCACACAAACGAATACTCCACAAGCGGGTTTCACATGCCACCAACTCCACATTCTCAGGCAACTTCAGCGCCACAGCCGTTTTGAGATAGCCCTCAATGCAAAGGCTCTAGACGCAAGTATTGGTCTGAGAGCTAATTCAATCAAGGAAACACTGCATGTTGGTGAAGGGCATATTGAAGAAGGATTAGCCGAGTGGTTATTGTGGGAGAACAACTCCATTTGGCTCACTAACTTCACACACCATCAGGCTTCCAAGCAGCTCTCAAGGAAACTCAGTTTTCACACTCTATGCTTAGTGCCCTTTAGTGCATTATCTAGGAATGAACCTGGTAGAGCATCCCACACAAACGAATGCTCCACATGCGGGTTTCACATGCCACCAACTCCACATTCTCAGGCAACTTCAGCGCCACAGCCGTTTCCCGATAGCCCTCAATGCAAAGGCTCTAGACGCAAATATTGGTGTGAGAGCTAATTCAATCAAGGAAACACTGCATGTTGGTGAAGGGCATATTGAAGAAGGATCAGCCGAGTGGTTCTTGTGGGAGAACAACTCCATTTGGCTCACTAACTTCACACACCATCAGGCTTCCAAGCAGCTCTCAAGGAAACTCAGTTTTCACACTCTATACTTTGTGCACTTTAGTGCATTGTCTAGGATTGAACCTGGTAGAGCATCCTACACAAACGAATGCTCCACATGCGGGTTTCTCATGCCACCAACTCCACATTCTCAGGCAACTTCAGCGCCACAGCCGTTTCCAGATAACCCGCAATGCAAAGGCTCTAGACGCAAATATTGGTGTGAGAGCTAATTCAATCAAGGAAACACTGCATGTTGGTGAAGGGCATATTGAAGAAAGAGCAGCCGAGTGTTTCTTCTGGAAGAACAACTCCATTTGGCTCACTAACTTCACACACCATCAGGCTTCCAAGCAGCTCTCAAGGAAACTCAGTTTTCACACTCTATGCTTAGTGCCCTTTGAGTGCCTAGGACTGAAATGAAGCTTGGTAGAGCATCCCAGACAATCGAATGCTCCACATGCGGGTTTCACATGCCACCAACTCCACATTCTCAGGCAACTTCAGCGCCACAGCCGTTTTCAGATAGCCCTCAATGCAAAGGCTCTAGACGCAAATATTGGTGTGAGAGCTAATTCAATCAAGGAAACACTGCATGTTGGTGAAGGGCATATTGAAGAAGGATCAGCCGAGTGGTTCTTGTGGGAGAACAACTCCATTTGGCTCACTAACTTCACACACCATCAGGCTTCCAAGCAGCTCTCAAGGAAACTCAGTTTTCATACTCTATACTTTGTGCCCTTTAGTGCATTGTCTAGGATTGAACCTGGTAGAGCATCCCATACAAACGAAAGCTCCACATGCGGGTTTCTCATGCCACCAACTCCACATTCTCAGGCAACTTCAGCGCCACAGCCGTTTCCAGATAACCCTCAATGCAAAGGCTCTAGACGCAAATATTGGTGTGAGAGCTAATTCAATCAAGGAAACACTGCATGTTGGTGAAGGGCATATTGAAGAAGGATCAGCCGAGTCTTTCTTGTGGGAGAACAACTCCATTTGGCTCACTAACTTCACACACCATCAGGCTTCTAAGCAGCTCTCAAGGAAACTCAGTTTTCACACTCTATGCTTAGTGCCCTTTGAGTGCATTATCTAGGAATGAACCTGGTAGAACATCCCACACAAACGAATGCTCCACATGCGGGTTCCACATGCCACCAACTCCACATTCTCAGGCAACTTCAGCGCCACAGCCGTTTCCAGATAGCCCTCAATGCAAAGGCTCCAGACGCAAATATTGCTGTGAGAGCTAATTCAATCAAGGAAACACTGCATGTTGGTGAAGGGCATATTGAAGAAGGTTCAGCCGAGTGGTTCTTGCGGGAGAACAACTCCATTTGGCTCACTAACTTCACACACCATCAGGCTTCCAAGCAGCTCTCAAGGAAACTCAGGTTTCACACTCTATGCTTAGTGCTCTTTGAGGGCATTCTCTAGGAATGAACCTGGTAGAGCATCCCACACAAAAGAATGCTCCACATGCGGCTTTCACATGCCACCAACTCCACATTCTCAGGCAACTTCAGCGCCACAGCCGTTTTCAGATAGCCCTCAATGCAAAGGCTCTAGACGCAAATATTGGTGTGAGAGCTAATTCAATCAAGGAAACACTACATGTTGGTGAAGGGCATATTGAAGAAGGATCAGCCGAGTGGTTCTTGTGGGAGAACAACTCCATTTGGCTCACTAACTTCACACACCATCAGGCTTCCAAGCAGCTCTCAAGGAAACTCAGTTTTCACACTCTATGCTTAGTGCCCTTTGAGTGCCAAGGACTGAAATGAAGCTTGGTGAGCATCCCACACAAACGAATACTCCACATGCGGGTTTCACATGCCACCAACTCCACATTCACAGGCAACTTCAGCGCCACAGCCATTTTCAGATAGCCCTCAATGCAAAGGATCTAGACACAAATATTGGTGTGAGAGCTAATTCAATCAAGAAAACACTGCATGTTGGTGAAGGGCATAATGAAGAAAGAGCAGCCGAATGGTTCTTGTGGGAGAACAACTCCATTTGGCTCACTAACTTCACACACCATCAGGCTTCCAAGCAGCTCTCAAGGAAACTCAGTTTTCACACTCTATGCGTAGTGCCCTTTAGTGCATTATCTAGGAATGAACCTGGTAGAGCATCCCACACAAACGAATGCTCCACATGCGGGCTTCACATGCCACCAACTCCCCATTCTCAGGCAACTTCAGCGACGCAGCCGTTTTCAGATAGCCCTCAATGCAAAGGCTCTAGACGCAAATATTGGTGTGAGAGCTAATTCAATCAAGGAAACACTGCATGTTGGTGAAGGGCATATTGAAGAAGGATCAGCCCAGTGGTTCTTGTGGGAGAACAACTCCATTTGGCTCACTAACTTCACACACCATCAGGCTTCCAAGCAGCTCTCAAGGAAACTCAGTTTTCACACTCTATGCTTAGTGCCCTTTGAGTGCCTAGGACTGAAATGAAGCTTGGTAGAGCATCCCAGACAATCGAATGCTCCACATGCGGGTTTCACATGCCACCAACTCCACATTCACAGGCAACTTCAGCGCCACAGCCGTTTTCAGATAGCCCTCAATGCAAAGGCTCTGGACGCAAATATTGGTGTGAGAGCTAATTCAATCAAGGAAACACTGCATGTTGGTGAAGGGCATATTGAAGAAGGATCAGCCGAGTGATTCTTGTGGGACAACAACTCCATTTGGCTCACTAACTTCACACACCATCAGGCTTCCAAGCAGCTCTCAAGGAAACTCAGTTTTCACACTCTATGCTTAGTGCCCTTTAGTGCATTATCTAGGAATGAACCTGGTAGAGCATCCCACACAAACAAATGCTCCACATGCGGGTTTCACATGCCACCAACTCCACATTCTCAGGCAACTTCAGCGCCACAGCCGTTTTCAGATAGCCCTCAATGCAAAGGCTCTAGACGCAAATATTGGTGTGAGAGCTAATTCAATCAAGGAAACACTGCATGTTGGTGAAGGGCATATTGAAGAAGGATCAGCCGAGTGGTTCTTGTGGGAGAACAACTCCATTTGGCTTACTAACTTCACACACCATCAGGCTTCCAAGCAGCTCTCAAGGAAACTCAGTTTTCACACTCTATACTTTGTGCCCTTTAGTGCATTGTCTAGGATTGAACCTGGTAGAGCATCCCATACAAACGAATGCTCCACATGCGGGTTTCTCATGCCACCAACTCCACATTCTCAGGCAACTTCAGCGCCACAGCCGTTTCCAGATAACCCTCAATGCAAAGGCTCTA
The DNA here is from genome assembly GCF_030435755.1 of Ochotona princeps. Lineage (NCBI taxonomy): Eukaryota > Metazoa > Chordata > Mammalia > Lagomorpha > Ochotonidae > Ochotona > Ochotona princeps. The sequence continues at coordinate 39,357 of NW_026696912.1, read as the reverse complement.
GACGCAAATATTGGTGGGAGAGCTAATTGAATCAAGGCAACACTGCATGTTGGTGAAGGGCATATTGAAGACGGATCAGCCTAGTGGCTCTTGTGGGAGAACAACTCCATTTGGCTCACTAACTTCACACACCATCAGGCTTCCAAGCAGCTCTCAAGGAAACTCAGTTTTCACACTCTATGCTTAGTGCCCTTTGAGTGCCTAGGTCTAGGAATGAACCTGGTAGAGCATCCCACACAAACGAATGCTCCACATGCGGGTTTCACATGCCACCAACTCCACATTCTCAGGCAACTTCAGCGCCACAGCCGTTTCCAGATAACCCTCAATGCAAAGGCTCCAGACGCAAATATTGGTGTGAGAGCTAATTCAATCAAGGAAACACTGCATGTTGGTGAAGGGCATATTGAAGAAGGATCAGCCGAGTGGTTCTTGTGGGAGAACAACTCCATTTGGCTCACTAACTTCACACACCATCAGGCTTCCAAGTAGCTCTCAAGGAAACTTAGTTTGCACACTCTATGCTTAGTGCCCTTTGAGTGCCTTGGACTGAAATGAAGCTTGGTGAGCATCCCACACAAACGAATGCTCCACATGCGGATTTCACATGCCACCAACTCCACATTCACAGGCAACTTCAGCGCCAAAGCCGTTTTCAGAGAGCCCTCAATGCAAAGGCTGTAGACGCAAGTATTGGTGTGAGAGCTAATTCAATCAAGGAAACACTGCATGTTGGTGAAGGGCATATTGAAGAAGGATTAGCCCAGTGGTTCTTGTGGGAGAACAACTCTATTTGGCTCACTAACTTCACACACCATCAGGCTTCTAAGCAGCTCTCAAGGAAACTCAGTTTTCACACTCTATGCTTAGTGCCCTTTGAGTGCCTAGGACTGAAATGAAGCTTGGTGAGCATCCCACACAAACGAATGCTCCACATGCGGGTTTCACATGCCACCAACTCCACATTCTCAGGCAACTTCAGCGCCACTGCCGTTTTCAGATAGCCCTCAATGCAATGGCTCTAGACGCAAATATTGGTGTGAGAGCTAATTCAATCAAGGAAACACTGCATGTTGGTGAAGGGCATATTGAAGAAGGATCAGCCGAGTGGTTCTTGTGGGAGAACAACTCCATTTGGCTCACTAACTTCACACACCATCAGGCTTCCAAGCAGCTCTCAAGGAAACTCAGTTTTCACACTCTATGCTTAGTGCCCTTTAGTGCATTATCTAGGAATGAACCTGGTAGAGCATCCCACACAAACGAATGCTCCACATGCGGGTTTCACATGCCACCAACTCCACATTCTCAGGCAACTTCAGCGCCACAGCCGTTTTCAGATAGCCCTCAATGCAAAGGCTCTAGACGCAAATATTGGTGTGAGAGCTAATTCAATCAAGGAAACACTGCATGTTGGTGAAGGGCATATTGAAGAAGGATCAGCCGAGTGGTTACTGTGGGAGAACAACTCCATTTGGCTCACTAACTTCACACACCATCAGGCTTCCAAGCAGCTCTCAAGGAAACTCAGTTTTCACACTCTATACTTTGTGCCCTTTAGTGCATTGTCTAGGATTGAACCTGGTAGAGTATCCCATACAAACGAATGCTCCACATGCGGGTTTCTCATGCCACCAACTCCACATTCTCAGGCAACTTCAGCGCCACAGCCGTTTCCAGATAACCCTCAATGCAAAGGCTCCAGACGCAAATATTGGTGTGAGAGCTAATTCAATCAAGGAAACACTGCATGTTGGTGAAGGGCATATTGAAGACGGATCAGCCTAGTGGTTCTTGTGGGAGAACAACTCCATTTGGCTCACTAACTTCACACACCATCAGGCTTCCAAGCAGCTCTCAAGGAAACTCAGTTTTCACACTCTATGCTTAGTGCCCTTTGAGTGCATTATCTAGGAATGAACCTGGTAGAGCATCCCACACAAACGAATGCTCCACATGCGGGTTTCACATGCCACCAACTCCACATTCTCAGGCAACTTCAGCGCCACAGCCGTTTCCAGATAACCCTCAATGCAAAGGCTCCAGACGCAAATATTGGTGTGAGAGCTAATTCAATCAAGGAAACACTGCATGTTGGTGAAGGGCATATTGAAGAAGGATCAGCCGAGTGGTTCTTGTGGGAGAACAACTCCATTTGGCTCACTAACTTCACACACCATCAGGCTTCCAAGCAGCTCTCAAGGAAACTCAGTTTTCACACTCTATGCTTAGTGCCCTTTGAGTGCCTAGGACTGAAATGAAGCTTGGTGAGCATCCCACAGAAACGAATGCTCCACATGCGGGTTTCACATGCCACCAACTCCACATTCTCAGGCAACTTCACCGCCACAGCCGTTTTCAGATATCCCTCAATGCAAAGGCTCTAGACTCAAATATTGGTGTGAGAGCTAATTCAATCAAGGAAACACTGCATGTTGGTGAAGGGCATATTGAAGAAGGATCAGCCGAGTGATTCTTGTGGGACAACAACTCCATTTGGCTCACTAACTTCACACACTATCAGGCTTCCAAGCAGCTGTCAAGGAAACTCAGTTTTCACACACTATGCTTAGTGCCCTTTAGTGCATTATCTAGGAATGAACCTGGTAGAGCATCCCACACAAACAAATGCTCCACATGCGGGTTTCACATGCCACCAACTCCACATTCAGAGGCAACTTCAGCGCCACAGCCGTTTTCAGATAGCCCTCAATGCAAAGGCTCCAGACGCAAATATTGGTGTGAGAGCTAATTCAATCAAGGAAACACTGCATGTTGGTGAAGGGCATATTGAAGAAGGATCAGCCGAGTGGTTCTTGTGGGAGAACAACTCCATTTGTCTTACTAACTTCACACACCATCAGGCTTCCAAGCAGCTCTCAAGGAAACTCAGTTTTCACACTCTATACTTTGTGCCCTTTAGTGCATTGTCTAGGATTGAACCTGGTAGAGCATCCCATACAAACGAATGCTCCACATGCGGGTTTCTCATGCCACCAACTCCACATTCTCAGGCAACTTCAGCGCCACAGCCGTTTCCAGATAACCCTCAATGCAAAGGCTCTAGACGCAAATATTGGTGTGAGAGCTAATTGAATCAAGGAAACACTGCATGTTGGTGAAGGGCATATTGAAGACGGATCAGCCTAGTGGTTCTTGTGGGAGAACAACTCCATTTGGCTCACTAACTTCACACACCATCAGGCTTCCAAGCAGCTCTCAAGGAAACTCAGTTTTCACACTCTATGCTTAGTGCCCTTTGAGTGCATTATCTAGGAATGAACCTGGTAGAGCATCCCACACAAACGAATGCTCCACATGCGGGTTTCACATGACACCAACTCCACATTCTCAGGCAACTTCAGCGCCACAGCCGTTTCCAGATAACCCTCAATGCAAAGGCTCCAGACGCAAATATTGGTGTGAGAGCTAATTCAATCAAGGAAACACTGCATGTTGGTGAAGGGCATATTGAAGAAGGATCAGCCGAGTGGTTATTGTGGGAGAACAACTCCATTTGGCTCACTAACTTCACACACCATCAGGCTTCCAAGCAGCTCTCAAGGAAACTCAGTTTTCACACTCTATGCTTAGTGCCCTTTGAGTGCCTAGGACTGAAATGAAGCTTGGTGAGCATCCCACAGAAACGAATGCTCCACATGCGGGTTTCACATGCCACCAACTCCACATTCTCAGGCAACTTCACCGCCACAGCCGTTTTCAGATATCCCTCAATGCAAAGGCTCTAGACTCAAATATTGGTGTGAGAGCTAATTCAATCAAGGAAACACTGCATGTTGGTGAAGGGCATGTTGAAGAAGGATCAGCCGAGTGATTCTTGTGGGACAACAACTCCATTTGGCTCACTAACTTCACACACTATCAGGCTTCCAAGCAGCTCTCAAGGAAACTCAGTTTTCACACACTATGCTTAGTGCCCTTTAGTGCATTATCTAGGAATGAACCTGGTAGAGCATCCCACACAAACAAATGCTCCACATGCGGGTTTCACATGCCACCAACTCCACATTCACAGGCAACTTCAGCGCCACAGCCGTTTTCAGATAGCCCTCAATGCAAAGGCTCCAGACGCAAATATTGGTGTGAGAGCTAATTCAATCAAGGAAACACTGCATGTTGGTGAAGGGCATATTGAAGAAGGATCAGCCGAGTGGTTCTTGTGGGAGAACAACTCCATTTGTCTTACTAACTTCACACACCATCAGGCTTCCAAGCAGCTCTCAAGGAAACTCAGTTTTCACACTCTATACTTTGTGCCCTTTAGTGCATTGTCTAGGATTGAACCTGGTAGAGCATCCCATACAAACGAATGCTCCACATGCGGGTTTCTCATGCCACCAACTCCACATTCTCAGGCAACTTCAGCGCCACAACCGTTTCCAGATAACCCTCAATGCAAAGCCTCTAGACGCAAATATTGGTGGGAGAGCTAATTGAATCAAGGAAACACTGCATGTTGGTGAAGGGCATATTGAAGACGGATCAGCCTAGTGGTTCTTGTGGGAGAACAACTCCATTTGGCTCACTAACTTCACACACCATCAGGCTTCCAAGCAGCTCTCAAGGAAACTCAGTTTTCACACTCTATGCTTAGTGCCCTTTGAGTGCATTATCTAGGAATGAACCTGGTAGAGCATCCCACACAAACGAATGCTCCACATGCGGGTTTCACATGACACCAACTCCACATTCTCAGGCAACTTCAGCGCCACAGCCGTTTCCAGATAACCCTCAATGCAAAGGCTCCAGACGCAAATATTGGTGTGAGAGCTAATTCAATCAAGGAAACACTGCATGTTGGTGAAGGGCATATTGAAGAAGGATCAGCCGAGTGGTTCTTGTGGGAGAACAACTCCATTTGGCTCACTAACTTCACACACCATCAGGCTTCCAAGCAGCTCTCAAGGAAACTCAGTTTTCACACTCTATGCTTAGTGCCCTTTAGTGCATTAATTGGAATGAACCTGGTAGAGCATCCCACACAAACGAATGCTCCACATGCGGGTTTCACATGCCACCAACTCTACATTCACAGGCAACTTCAGCGCCAAAGCCGTTTTCAGAGAGCCCTCAATGCAAAGGCTCTAGACGCAAATATTGGTGTGAGAGCTAATTCAATCAAGGAAACACTGCATGTTGGTGAAGGGCATATTGAAGAAGGATCAGCCGAGTGGTTACTGTGGGAGAACAACTCCATTTGGCTCACTAACTTCACACACCATCAGGCTTCCAAGCAGCTCTCAAGGAAACTCAGTTTTCACACTCTATGCTTAGTGCCCTTTGAGTGCATTATCTAGGAATGAACCTGGTAGAGCATCCCACACAAACGAATGCTCCACATGCGGGTTTCACATGCCACCAACTCCACATTCTCAGGCAACTTCAGCGCCACAGCCGTTTTCAGATAGCCCTCAATGCAAAGGCTCTAGACGCAAATATTGGTGTGAGAGCTAATTCAATCAAGGAAACACTGCATGTTGGTGAAGGGCATATTGAAGAAGGATCAGCTGAGTGGTTCTTGTGGGAGAACAACTCCATTTGGCTCACTAACTTCACACACCATCAGGATTCCAAGCAGCTCTCAAGGAAAGTTAGTTTGCACACTCTATGCTTAGTGCCCTTTGAGTGCCTAGGACTGAAATGAAGCTTGGTGAGCATCCCACACAAACGAATGCTCCACATGCGGGTTTCACATGCCACCAACTCCACATTCACAGGCAACTTCAGCGCCACAGTCGTTTTCAGAGAGCCCTCAATGCAAAGGCTCTAGACGCAAGTATTGTTCTGAGAGCTAATTCAATCAAGGAAACACTGCATGTTGGTGAAGGTCATATTGAAGAAGGATTAGCCGAGTGGTTCTTGTGGGAGAACAACTCCATTTGGCTCACTAACTTCACACACCATCAGGCTTCTAAGCAGCTCTCAAGGAAACTCAGTTTTCACACTCTATGCTTAGTTCCCTTCGAGTGCCTAGGACTGAAATGAAGCTTGGTGAGCATCCCAGACAATAGAATGCTCCACATGCGGGTTTCACATGCCACCAACTCCACATTCACAGGCAACTTCAGCGCCTCAGCCGTTTTCAGATAGCCCTCAATGCAAAGGCTCTAGACGCAAATATTGGTGTGAGAGCTAATTCAATCAAGGAAACACTGCATGTTGGTGAAGGGCATATTGAAGAAGGATCAGCCGAGTGGTTCTTGAGGGAGAGCAACTCCATTTGGCTCACTAACTTCACACACCATCAGGCTTCCAAGCAGCTCTCAAGGAAACTCAGTTTTCACACTCTATGCTTAGTGCCCTTTGAGTGCATTATCTAGGAATGAACCTGGTAGAGCATCCCACACAAACGAATGCTCCACATGCGGGTTTCACATGCCACCAACTCCACATTCTCAGGCAACTTCAGCGCCACAGCCGTTTTCAGTTAGCCCTCAATGCAAAGGCTCTAGACGCAAATATTGGTGTGAGAGCTAATTCAATCAAGGAAACACTGCATGTTGGTGAAGGGCATATTGAAGAAGGATCAGCCGAGTGGTTCTTGTGGGAGAACAACTCCATTTGGCTCACTAACTTCACAAACCATCAGGCTTCCAAGCAGCTCTCAAGGAAACTCAGTTTTCACACTCTATGCTTACAGCCCTTTGAGTGCCTTGGACTGAAATGAAGCTTGGTGAGCATCCCACAAAAACGAATGCTCCACATGCGGGTTTCACATGCCACCAACTCCACATTCTCAGGCAACTTCAGCGCCACAGCCGTTTTCAGATAGCCCTCAATGCAAAGGCTCTAGACGCAAATATTGGTGTGAGAGCTAATTCAATCAAGGAAACACTGCATGTTGGTGAAGGGCATATTGAAGAAGGATCAGCCGAGTGGTTCTTGTGGGAGAACAACTCCATTTGGCTCACTAACTTCACACACCATCAGGCTTCCAAGCAGCTCTCAAGGAAACTCAGTTTTCACACTCTATGCTTAGTGCCCTTTGAGTGCATTATCTAGAAATGAATCTGGTACAGCATCCCACACAAACGAATGCTCCACATGCGGGTTTCACATGCCACCAACTCCACATTCACACGCAACTTCAGCGCCACAGCCGTTTCCAGATAACCCTCAATGCAAAGGCTCTAGACGCAAATATTGGTGTGAGAGCTAATTCAATCAAGGAAACACTGCATGTTGGTGAAGGGCATATTGAAGAAGGATCAGCCAAGTGATTCTTGTGGGACAACAACTCCATTTGGCTCACTAACTTCACACACCATCAGGCTTCCAAGCAGCTCTCAAGGAAACTCAGTTTTCACACTCTATGATTAGTGCCCTTTAGTGCATTATCTAGGAATGAACCTGGTAGAGCATCCCACACAAACGAATGCTCCACATGCGGGTTTCACATGCCACCAACTCCACATTCTCAGGCAACTTCAGCGCCACAGCCGTTTTCAGATAGCCCTCAATGCAAAGGCTCCAGACGCAAATATTGGTGTGAGAGCTAATTCAATCAAGGAAACACTGCATGTTGGTGAAGGGCATATTGAAAATGATCAGCCGAGTGGTTCTTGTGGGAGAACATCTCCATTTGGCTCATTAACTTCACACACCATCAGGCTTCCAAGCAGCTCTCAAGGAAACTCAGTTTTCACACTCTATGCGCAGTGACCTTTAGTGCATTATCTAGGAATGAACCTGGTAGAGCATCCCACACAAACGAATGCTCCACATGCGGGCTTCACATGCCACCAACTCCACATTCTCAGGCAACTTCAGCGCCACAGCCGTTTTCAGATAGCCCTCAATGCAAAGGCTCTAGACGCAAATATTGGTGTGAGAGCTAATTCAATCAAGGAAACACTGCATGTTGGTGAAGGGCATATTGAAGAAGGATCAGCCGAGTGGTTCTTGTGGGAGAACAACTCCATTTGGCTCACTAACTTCACACACCATCAGGCTTCCAAGCAGCTCTCAAGGAAACTCAGTTTTCACACTCTATGCTTAGTGCCCTTTGAGTGCCTAGGACTGAAATGAAGCTTGGTAGAGCATCCCAGACAATCGAATGCTCCACATGCGGGTTTCACATGCCACCAACTCCACATTCACAGGCAACTTCAGCGCCTCAGCCGTTTTCAGATAGCCCTCAATGCAAAGGCTCTGGACGCAAATATTGGTGTGAGAGCTAATTCAATCAAGGAAACACTGCATGTTGGTGAAGGGCATATTGAAGAAGGATCAGCCGAGTGATTCTTGTGGGAGAACAACTCCATTTGGCTCACTGACTTCACACACCATCAGGCTTCCAAGCAGCTCTCAAGGAAACTCAGTTTTCACACTCTATACTTTGTGCCCTTTAGTGCATTGTCTAGGATTGAACCTGGTAGAGCATCCCATACAAACGAATGCTCCACATGCGGGTTTCTCATGCCACCAACTCCACATTCTCAGGCAACTTCAGCGCCACAGCCGTTTCCAGATAACCCTCAATGCAAAGGCTCTAGACGCAAATATTGGTGTGAGAGCTAATTCAATCAAGGAAACACTGCATGTTGGTGAAGGGCATATTGAAGACGGATCAGCCTAGTGGTTCTTGTGGGAGAACAACTCCATTTGGCTCACTAACTTCACACACCATCAGGCTTCCAAGCAGCTCTCAAGGAAACTCAGTTTTCACACTCTATGCTTAGTACCCTTTGAGTGCATTATCTAAGAATGAACCTGGTAGAGCATCCCACACAAACGAATGCTCCACATACGGGTTTCACATGCCACCAACTCCACATTCTCAGGCAACTTCAGCGCCACAGCCGTTTCCAGATAACCCTCAATGCAAAGGCTCCAGACGCAAATATTTGTGTGAGAGCTAATTCAATCAAGGAAACACTGCATGTTGGTGAAGGGCATATTGAAGAAGGATCAGCCGAGTGGTTCTTGTGGGAGAACAACTCCATTTGGCTCACTAACTTCACACACCATCAGGCTTCCAAGCAGCTCTCAAGGAAACTCAGTTTTCACACTCTATGCTTAGTGCCCTTTGAGTGCCTAGGACTGAAATGAAGCTTGGTGAGCATCCCACAGAAACGAATGCTCCACATGCGGGTTTCACATGCCACCAACTCCACATTCTCAGGCAACTTCACCGCCACAGCCGTTTTCAGATAGCCCTCAATGCAAAGGTTCTAGACTCAAATATTGGTGTGAGAGCTAATTCAATCAAGGAAACACTGCATGTTGGTGAAGGGCATATTGAAGAAGGATCAGCCGAGTGATTCTTGTGGGACAACAACTCCATTTGGCTCACTAACTTCACACACTATCAGGCTTCCAAGCAGCTCTCAAGGAAACTCAGTTTTCACACTCTATGCTTAGTGCCCTTTAGTGCATTATCTAGGAATGAACCTGGTAGAGCATCCCACACAAACAAATGCTCCACATGCGGGTTTCACATGCCACCAACTCCACATTCTCAGGCAACTTCAGCGCCGTAGCCGTTTTCAGATAGCCCTCAATGCAAATTCTCCAGACGCAAATATTGGTGTGAGAGCTAATTCAATCAAGGAAACACTGCATGTTGGTGAAGGGCATATTGAAGAAGGATCAGCCGAGTGGTTCTTGTGGGAGAACAACTCCATTTGTCTTACTAACTTCACACACCATCAGGCTTCCAAGCAGCTCTCAAGGAAACTCAGTTTTCACACTCTATACTTTGTGCCCTTTAGTGCATTGTCTTTGATTGAACCTGGTAGAGCATCCCATACAAACGAATGCTCCACATGCGGGTTTCTCATGCCACCAACTCCACATTCTCAGGCAACTTCAGCGCCACAGCCGTTTCCAGATAACCCTCAATGCAAAGGCTCTAGACGCAAATATTGGTGGGAGAGCTAATTGAATCAAGGAAACACTGCATGTTGGTGAAGGGCATATTGAAGAAGGATCAGCCGAGTGGTTCTTGTGGGAGAACAACTCCATTTGGCTCACTAACTTCACACACCATCAGGCTTCCAAGCAGCTCTCAAGGAAACTCAGTTTTCACACTCTATGCTTAGTGCCCTTTGAGTGCATTATCTAGGAATGAACCTGGTAGAGCATCCCACACAAACGAATGCTCCACATGCGGGTTTCACATGACACCAACTCCACATTCTCAGGCAACTTCAGCGCCACAGCCGTTTCCAGATAACCCTCAATGCAAAGGCTCCAGACGCAAATATTGGTGTGAGAGCTAATTCAATCAAGGAAACACTGCATGTTGGTGAAGGGCATATTGAAGAAGGATCAGCCGAGTGGTTCTTGTGGGAGAACAACTCCATTTGGCTCACTAACTTCACACACCATCAGGCTTCCAAGCAGCTCTCAAGGAAACTTAGTTTGTACACTGTATGCTTAGTGCCCTTTGAGTGCCTTGGACTGAAATGAAGCTTGGTGAGCATCCCACACAAACGAATGCTCCACATGCGGGTTTCACATGCCACCAACTCCACATTCACAGGCAACTTCAGCGCCAAAGCCGTTTTCAGAGAGCCCTCAATGCAAAGGCTGTAGACGCAAGTATTGGTGTGAGAGCTAATTCAATCAAGGAAACACTGCATGTTGGTGAAGGGCATATTGAAGAAGGATTAGCCCAGTGGTTCTTGTGGGAGAACAACTCCATTTGGCTCACTAACTTCACACACCATCAGGCTTCTAAGCAGCTCTCAAGGAAACTTAGTTTTCACACTCTATGCTTAGTGCCCTTTGAGTGCCTAGGACTGAAATGAAGCTTGGTGAGCATCCCACACAAACGAATGCTCCACATGCGGGTTTCACATGCCACCAACTCCACATTCACAGGCAACTTCAGCGCCACAGTCGTTTTCAGATAGCCCTCAATGCAAAGGCTCTAGACGCAAGTATTGTTCTGAGAGCTAATTCAATCAAGGAAACACTGCATGTTGGTGAAGGTCATATTGAAGAAGGATTAGCCGAGTGGTTCTTGTGGGAGAACAACTCCATTTGGCTCACTAACTTCACACACCATCAGGCTTCCAAGCAGCTCTCAAGGAAACTCAGTTTTCACACTCTATGCTTAGTTCCCTTTGAGTGCCTAGGACTGAAATGAAGCTTGGTAGAGCATCCCAGACAATAGAATGCTCCACATGCGGGTTTCACATGCCACCAACTCCACATTCACAGGCAACTTCAGCGCCTCAGCCGTTTTCAGAAAGCCCTCAATGCAAAGGCTCTAGACGCAAATATTGGTGTGAGAGCTAATTCAATCAAGGAAACACTGCATGTTGGTGAAGGGCATATTGAAGAAGGATCAGCCGAGTGGTTCTTGTGGGAGAGCAACTCCATTTGGCTCACTAACTTCACACACCATCAGGCTTCCAAGCAGCTCTCAAGGAAACTCAGTTTTCACACTCTATGCTTAGTGCCCTTTGAGTGCATTATCTAGGAATGAACCTGGTAGAGCATCCCACACAAACGAATGCTCCACATGCGGGTTTCACATGCCACCAACTCCACATTCTCAGGCAACTTCAGCGCCACAGCCGTTTTCAGTTAGCCCTCAATGCAAAGGCTCTAGACGCAAATATTGGTGTGAGAGCTAATTCAATCAAGGAAACACTGCATGTTGGTGAAGGGCATATTGAAGAAGGATCAGCCGAGTGGTTCTTGTGGGAGAACAACTCCATTTGGCTCACTAACTTCACAAACCATCAGGCTTCCAAGCAGCTCTCAAGGAAACTCAGTTTTCACACTCTATGCTTAGAGCCCTTTGAGTGCCTTGGACTGAAATGAAGCTTGGTGAGCATCCCACAAAAACGAATGCTCCACATGCGGGTTTCACGTGCCACCAACTCCACATTCTCAGGCAACTTCAGCGCCACAGCCGTTTTCAGATAGCCCTCAATGCAAAGGCTCTAGACGCAAATATTGTTGTGAGAGCTAATTCAATCAAGGAAACACTGCATGTTGGTGAAGGGCATATTGAAGAAGGATCAGCCGAGTGGTTCTTGTGGGAGAACAACTCCATTTGGCTCACTAACTTCACACACCATCAGGCTTCCAAGCAGCTCTCAAGGAAACTCAGTTTTCACACTCTATGCTTAGTGCCCTTTGAGTGCCTAGGACTGAAATGAAGCTTGGTAGAGCATCCCAGACAATCGAATGCTCCACATGCGGGTTTCACATGCCACCAACTCCACATTCACAGGCAACTTCAGCGCCACAGCCGTTTTCAGATAGCCCTCAATGCAAAGGCTCTGGACGCAAATATTGGTGTGAGAGCTAATTCAATCAAGGAAACACTGCATGTTGGTGAAGGGCATATTGAAGAAGGATCAGCCGAGTGGTTCTTGTGGGAGAACAACTCCATTTGGCTCACTGACTTCACACACCATCAGGCTTCCAAGCAGCTCTCAAGGAAACTCAGTTTTCACACTCTATACTTTGTGCCCTTTAGTGCATTGTCTAGGATTGAACCTGGTAGAGCATCCCATACAAACGAATGCTCCACATGCGGGTTTCTCATGCCACCAACTCCACATTCTCAGGCAACTTCAGCGCCACAGCCGTTTTCAGATAACCCTCAATGCAAAGGCTCTAGACGCAAATATTGGTGTGAGAGCTAATTCAATCAAGGAAACACTGCATGTTGGTGAAGGGCATATTGAAGACGGATCAGCCTAGTGGTTCTTGTGGGAGAACAACTCCATTTGGCTCACTAACTTCACACACCATCAGGCTTCCAAGCAGCTCTCAAGGAAACTCAGTTTTCACACTCTATGCTTAGTGCCCTTTGAGTGCATTATCTAGGAATGAACCTGGTAGAGCATCCCACACAAACGAATGCTCCACATGCGGGTTTCACATGCCACCAACTCCACATTCTCAGGCAACTTCAGCGCCACAGCCGTTTCCAGATAACCCTCAATGCAAAGGCTCCAGACGCAAATATTGGTGTGAGAGCTAATTCAATCAAGGAAACACTGCATGTTGGTGAAGGGCATATTGAAGAAGGATCAGCTGAGTGGTTCTTGTGGGAGAACAACTCCATTTGGCTCACTAACTTCACACACCATCAGGATTCCAAGCAGCTCTCAAGGAAACTTAGTTTTCACACTCTATGCTTAGTGCCCTTTGAGTGCCTAGGACTGAAATGAAGCTTGGTGAGCATCCCACACAAACGAATGCTCCACATGCGGGTTTCACATGCCACCAACTCCACATTCACAGGCAACTTCAGCGCCACAGTCGTTTTCAGATAGCCCTCAATGCAAAGGCTCTAGACGCAAGTATTGTTCTGAGAGCTAATTCAATCAAGGAAACACTGCATGTTGGTGAAGGTCATATTGAAGAAGGATTAGCCGAGTGGTTCTTGTGGGAGAACAACTCCATTTGGCTCACTAACTTCACACACCATCAGGCTTCCAAGCAGCTCTCAAGGAAACTCAGTTTTCACACTCTATGCTTAGTTCCCTTTGAGTGCCTAGGACTGAAATGAAGCTTGGTAGAGCATCCCAGACAATAGAATGCTCCACATGCGGGTTTCACATGCCACCAACTCCACATTCACAGGCAACTTCAGCGCCTCAGCCGTTTTCAGAAAGCCCTCAATGCAAAGGCTCTAGACGCAAATATTGGTGTGAGAGCTAATTCAATCAAGGAAACACTGCATGTTGGTGAAGGGCATATTGAAGAAGGATCAGCCGAGTGGTTCTTGTGGGAGAGCAACTCCATTTGGCTCACTAACTTCACACACCATCAGGCTTCCAAGCAGCTCTCAAGGAAACTCAGTTTTCACACTCTATGCTTAGTGCCCTTTGAGTGCATTATCTAGGAATGAACCTGGTAGAGCATCCCACACAAACGAATGCTCCACATGCGGGTTTCACATGCCACCAACTCCACATTCTCAGGCAACTTCAGCGCCACAGCCGTTTTCAGTTAGCCCTCAATGCAAAGGCTCTAGACGCAAATATTGGTGTGAGAGCTAATTCAATCAAGGAAACACTGCATGTTGGTGAAGGGCATATTGAAGAAGGATCAGCCGAGTGGTTCTTGTGGGAGAACAACTCCATTTGGCTCACTAACTTCACAAACCATCAGGCTTCCAAGCAGCTCTCAAGGAAACTCAGTTTTCACACTCTATGCTTAGAGCCCTTTGAGTGCCTTGGACTGAAATGAAGCTTGGTGAGCATCCCACAAAAACGAATGCTCCACATGCGGGTTTCACGTGCCACCAACTCCACATTCTCAGGCAACTTCAGCGCCACAGCCGTTTTCAGATAGCCCTCAATGCAAAGGCTCTAGACGCAAATATTGTTGTGAGAGCTAATTCAATCAAGGAAACACTGCATGTTGGTGAAGGGCATATTGAAGAAGGATCAGCCGAGTGGTTCTTGTGGGAGAACAACTCCATTTGGCTCACTAACTTCACACACCATCAGGCTTCCAAGCAGCTCTCAAGGAAACTCAGTTTTCACACTCTATGCTTAGTGCCCTTTGAGTGCCTAGGACTGAAATGAAGCTTGGTAGAGCATCCCAGACAATCGAATGCTCCACATGCGGGTTTCACATGCCACCAACTCCACATTCACAGGCAACTTCAGCGCCACAGCCGTTTTCAGATAGCCCTCAATGCAAAGGCTCTGGACGCAAATATTGGTGTGAGAGCTAATTCAATCAAGGAAACACTGCATGTTGGTGAAGGGCATATTGAAGAAGGATCAGCCGAGTGATTCTTGTGGGAGAACAACTCCATTTGGCTCACTGACTTCACACACCATCAGGCTTCCAAGCAGCTCTCAAGGAAACTCAGTTTTCACACTCTATACTTTGTGCCCTTTAGTGCATTGTCTAGGATTGAACCTGGTAGAGCATCCCATACAAACGAATGCTCCACATGCGGGTTTCTCATGCCACCAACTCCACATTCTCAGGCAACTTCAGCGCCACAGCCGTTTTCAGATAACCCTCAATGCAAAGGCTCTAGACGCAAATATTGGTGTGAGAGCTAATTCAATCAAGGGAAAACACTGCATGTTGGTGAAGGGCATATTGAGACGGATCAGCCTAGTGGTTCTTGTGGGAGAACAACTCCATTTGGCTCACTAACTTCACACACCATCAGGCTTCCAAGCAGCTCTCAAGGAAACTCAGTTTTCACACTCTATGCTTAGTGCCCTTTGAGTGCATTATCTAAGAATGAACCTGGTAGAGCATCCCACACAAACGAATGCTCCACATACGGGTTTCACATGCCACCAACTCCACATTCTCAGGCAACTTCAGCGCCACAGCCGTTTCCAGATAATCCTCAATGCAAAGGCTCCAGACGCAAATATTGGTGTGAGAGCTAATTCAATCAAGGAAACACTGCATGTTGGTGAAGGGCATATTGAAGAAGGATCAGCCGAGTGGTTCTTGTGGAGAACAACTCCATTTGGCTCACTAACTTCACACACCATCAGGCTTCCAAGCAGCTCTCAAGGAAACTCAGTTTTCACACTCTATGCTTAGTGCCCTTTGAGTGCCTAGGACTGAAATGAAGCTTGGTGAGCATCCCACAGAAACGAATGCTCCACATGCGGGTTTCACATGCCACCAACTCCACATTCTCAGGCAACTTCACCGCCACAGCCGTTTTCAGATAGCCTCAATGCAAAGGTTCTAGACTCAAATATTGGTGTGAGAGCTAATTCAATCAAGGAAACACTGCATGTTGGTGAAGGGCATATTGAAGAAGGATCAGCCGAGTGATTCTTGTGGGACAACAACTCCATTTGGCTCACTAACTTCACACACTATCAGACTTCCAAGCAGCTCTCAAGGAAACTCAGTTTTCACACTCTATGCTTAGTGCCCTTTAGTGCATTATCTAGGAATGAACCTGGTAGAGCATCCCACACAAACAAATGCTCCACATGCGGGTTTCACATGCCACCAACTCCACATTCTCAGGCAACTTCAGCGCCACAGCCGTTTTCAGATAGCCCTCAATGCAAATTCTCCAGACGCAAATATTGGTGTGAGAGCTAATTCAATCAAGGAAACACTGCATGTTGGTGAAGGGCATATTGAAGAAGGATCAGCCGAGTGGTTCTTGTGGGAGAACAACTCCATTTGTCTTACTAACTTCACACACCATCAGGCTTCCAAGCAGCTCTCAAGGAAACTCAGTTTTCACACTCTATACTTTGTGCCCTTTAGTGCATTGTCTAGGATTGAACCTGGTAGAGCATCCATACAAACGAATGCTCCACATGCGGGTTTCTCATGCCACCAACTCCACATTCTCAGGCAACTTCAGCGCCACAGCCGTTTCCAGATAACCCTCAATGCAAAGGCTCTAGACGCAAATATTGGTGTGAGAGCTAATTGAATCAAGGAAACACTGCATGTTGGTGAAGGGCATATTGAAGAAGGATCAGCCGAGTGGTTCTTGTGGGAGAACAACTCATTTGGCTCACTAACTTCACACACCATCAGGCTTCCAAGCAGCTCTCAAGGAAACTCAGTTTTCACACTCTATGCTTAGTGCCCTTTGAGTGCATTATCTAGGAATGAACCTGGTAGAGCATCCCACACAAACGAATGCTCCACATGCGGGTTTCACATGACACCAACTCCACATTCTCAGGCAACTTCAGCGCCACAGCCGTTTCCAGATAACCTCAATGCAAAGGCTCCAGACGCAAATATTGGTGTGAGAGCTAATTCAATCAAGGAAACACTGCATGTTGGTGAAGGGCATATTGAAGAAGGATCAGCCGAGTGGTTCTTGTGGGAGAACAACTCCATTTGGCTCACTAACTTCACACACCATCAGGCTTCCAAGCAGCTCTCAAGGAAACTTAGTTTGCACACTGTATGCTTAGTGCCCTTTGAGTGCCTTGGACTGAAATGAAGCTTGGTGAGCATCCCACACAAACGAATGCTCCACATGCGGGTTTCACATGCCACCAACTCCACATTCACAGGCAACTTCAGCGCCAAAGCCGTTTTCAGAGAGCCCTCAATGCAAAGGCTGTAGACGCAAGTATTGGTGTGAGAGCTAATTCAATCAAGGAAACACTGCATGTTGGTGAAGGGCATATTGAAGAAGGATTAGCCCAGTGGTTCTTGTGGGAGAACAACTCCATTTGGCTCACTAACTTCACACACCATCAGGCTTCTAAGCAGCTCTCAAGGAAACTCAGTTTTCACACTCTATGCTTAGTGCCCTTTGAGTGAATAGGACTGAAATGAAGCTGGTAGAGCATCCGACACAAACGAATGCTCCACATGCGGGTTTCACATGCCACCAACTCCACATTCTCAGGCAACTTCAGAGACACAGCTGTTTTCAGATAGCCCTCAATGCAAAGGCTCTAGACGCAAATATTGTTGTGAGAGCTAATTCAATCAAGGAAACACTGCATGTTGGTGAAGGGCATATTGAAGAAGGATCAGCCGAGTGGTTCTTGTGGGAGAACAACTCCATTTGGCTCACTAACTTCACACACCATCAGGCTTCCAAGCAGCTCTCAAGGAAACTCAGTTTTCACACTCTATGCTTAGTGCCCTTTGAGTGCATTATCTAGGAATGAACCTGGTAGAGCATCCCACACAAACGAATGCTCCACATGCGGGTTTCACATGACACCAACTCCACATTCTCAGGCAACTTCAGCGCCACAGCCGTTTCCAGATAACCCTCAATGCAAAGGCTCCAGACGCAAATATTGGTGTGAGAGCTAATTCAATCAAGGAAACACTGCATGTTGGTGAAGGGCATATTGAAGAAGGATCAGCCGAGTGGTTCTTGTGGGAGAACAACTCCATTTGGCTCACTAACTTCACACACCATCAGGCTTCCAAGCAGCTCTCAAGGAAACTTAGTTTGCACACTGTATGCTTAGTGCCCTTTGAGTGCCTTGGACTGAAATGAAGCTTGGTGAGCATCCCACACAAACGAATGCTCCACATGCGGGTTTCACATGCCACCAACTCCACATTCACAGGCAACTTCAGCGCCAAAGCCGTTTTCAGAGAGCCCTCAATGCAAAGGCTGTAGACGCAAGTATTTGTGTGAGAGCTAATTCAATCAACGAAACACTGCATGTTGTTGAAGGGCATATTGAAGAAGGATTAGCCCAGTGGTTCTTGTGGGAGAACAACTCCATTTGGCTCACTAACTTCACACACCATCAGGCTTCTAAGCAGCTCTCAAGGAAACTCAGTTTTCACACTCTATGCTTAGTGCCCTTTGAGTGCCTAGGACTGAAATGAAGCTTGGTGAGCATCCCACACAAACGAATGCTCCACATGCGGGTTTCACATGCCACCAACTCCACATTCTCAGGCAACTTCAGCGACACAGCTGTTTTCAGATAGCCCTCAATGCAAAGGCTCTAGACGCAAATATTGGTGTGAGAGCTAATTCAATCAAGGAAACACTGCATGTTGGTGAAGGGCATATTGAAGAAGGATCAGCCGAGTGGTTCTTGTGGGAGAACAACTCCATTTGGCTCACTAACTTCACACACCATCAGGCTTCCAAGCAGCTCTCAAGGAAACTCAGTTTTCACACTCTATGCTTAGTGCCCTTTAGTGCATTATCTAGGAATGAACCTGGTAGAGCATCCCACACAAAGGAATGCTCCACATGCGGGTTTCACATGCCACCAACTCCACATTCACAGGCAACTTCAGCGCCACAGCCGTTTTCAGATAGCCCTCAATGCAAAGGCTCTAGACGCAAATATTGGTGTGAGAGCTAATTCAATCAAGGAAACACTGCATGTTGGTGAAGGGCATATTGAAGAAGGATCAGCCGAGTGGTTCTTGTGGGAGAACAACTCCATTTGGCTCACTAACTTCACACACCATCAGGCTTCCAAGCAGCTCTCAAGGAAACTCAGTTTTCACACTCTATGCTTAGTGCCCTTTGAGTGCATTATCTAGGAATGAACCTGGTAGAGCATCCCACACAAACGAATGCTCCACATGCGGGTTTCACATGCCACCAACTCCACATTCTCAGGCAACTTCAGCGCCACAGCCGTTTTCAGATAGCCCTCAATGCAAAGGCTCTTGACGCAAATATTGGTGTGAGAGCTAATTCAATCAAGGAAACACTGCATGTTGGTGAAGGGCATATTGAAGAAGGATCAGCTGAGTGGTTCTTGTGGGAGAACAACTCCATTTGGCTCACTAACTTCACACACCATCAGGATTCCAAGCAGCTCTCAAGGAAACTTAGTTTTCACACTCTATGCTTAGTGCCCTTTGAGTGCCTAGGACTGAAATGAAGCTTGGTGAGCATCCCACACAAACGAATGCTCCACATGCGGGTTTCACATGCCACCAACTCCACATTCACAGGCAACTTCAGCGCCACAGTCGTTTTCAGATAGCCCTCAATGCAAAGGCTCTAGACGCAAGTATTGTTCTGAGAGCTAATTCAATCAAGGAAACACTGCATGTTGGTGAAGGTCATATTGAAGAAGGATTAGCCGAGTGGTTCTTGTGGGAGAACAACTCCATTTGGCTCACTAACTTCACACACCATCAGGCTTCCAAGCAGCTCTCAAGGAAACTCAGTTTTCACACTCTATGCTTAGTTCCCTTTGAGTGCCTAGGACTGAAATGAAGCTTGGTGAGCATCCCAGACAATAGAATGCTCCACATGCGGGTTTCACATGCCACCAACTCCACATTCACAGGCAACTTCAGCGCCTCAGCCGTTTTCAGAAAGCCCTCAATGCAAAGGCTCTAGACGCAAATATTGGTGTGAGAGCTAATTCAATCAAGGAAACACTGCATGTTGGTGAAGGGCATATTGAAGAAGGATCAGCCGAGTGGTTCTTGTGGGAGAGCAACTCCATTTGGCTCACTAACTTCACACACCATCAGGCTTCCAAGCAGCTCTCAAGGAAACTCAGTTTTCACACTCTATGCTTAGTGCCCTTTGAGTGCATTATCTAGGAATGAACCTGGTAGAGCATCCCACACAAACGAATGCTCCACATGCGGGTTTCACATGCCACCAACTCCACATTCACAGGCAACTTCAGCGACACAGCCGTTTTCAGTTAGCCCTCAATGCAAAGGCTCTAGACGCAAATATTGGTGTGAGAGCTAATTCAATCAAGGAAACACTGCATGTTGGTGAAGGGCATATTGAAGAAGGATCAGCCGAGTGGTTCTTGTGGGAGAACAACTCCATTTGGCTCACTAACTTCACAAACCATCAGGCTTCCAAGCAGCTCTCAAGGAAACTCAGTTTTCACACTCTATGCTTAGAGCCCTTTGAGTGCCTTGGACTGAAATGAAGCTTGGTGAGCATCCCACAAAAACGAATGCTCCACATGCGGGTTTCACGTGCCACCAACTCCACATTCTCAGGCAACTTCAGCGCCACAGCCGTTTTCAGATAGCCCTCAATGCAAAGGCTCTAGACGCAAATATTGGTGTGAGAGCTAATTCAATCAAGGAAACACTGCATGTTGGTGAAGGGCATATTGAAGAAGGATCAGCCGAGTGGTTCTTGTGGGAGAACAACTCCATTTGGCTCACTAACTTCACACACCATCAGGCTTCCAAGCAGCTCTCAAGGAAACTCAGTTTTCACACTCTATGCTTAGTGCCCTTTGAGTGCATTATCTAGAAATGAATCTGGTACAGCATCCCACACAAACGAATGCTCCACATGCGGGTTTCACATGCCACCAACTCCACATTCACAGGCAACTTCAGCGCCACAGCCGTTTCCAGATAACCCTCAATGCAAAGGCTCTAGACGCAAATATTGGTGTGAGAGCTAATTCAATCAAGGAAACACTGCATGTTGGTGAAGGGCATATTGAAGAAGGATCAGCCAAGTGATTCTTGTGGGACAACAACTCCATTTGGCTCACTAACTTCACACACCATCAGGCTTCCAAGCAGCTCTCAAGGAAACTCAGTTTTCACACTCTATGATTAGTGCCCTTTAGTGCAGTATCTAGGAATGAACCTGGTAGAGCATCCCACACAAACGAATGCTCCACATGCGGGTTTCACATGCCACCAACTCCACATTCTCAGGCAACTTCAGCGCCACAGCCCTTTTCAGATAGCCCTCAATGCAAAGGCTCTAGACGCAAATATTGGTGTGAGAGCTAATTCAATCAAGGAAACATGCATGTTGGTGAAGGGCATATTGAAGAAGGATCAGCCGAGTGGTTCTTGTGGGAGAACAACTCCATTTGGCTCACTAACTTCACACACCATCAGGCTTCCAAGCAGCTCTCAAGGAAACTCAGTTTTCACACTCTATACTTTGTGCCCTTTAGTGCATTGTCTAGGATTGAACCTGGTAGAGCATCGCACACAAACGAATGCTCCACTTGCGGGTTGCACATGCCACCAACTCCACATTCTCAGGTAACTTCAGCGCCACAGCCGTTTTCAGATAGCCCTCAATGCAAAGGCTCTAGACGCAAATATTGGTGTGAGAGCTAATTCAATCAAGGAAACACTGCATGTTGGTGAAGGGCATATTGAAGAAGGATCAGCTGAGTGGTTCTTGTGGGAGAACAACTCCATTTGGCTCACTAACTTCACACACCATCAGGATTCCAAGCAGCTCTCAAGGAAACTCAGTTTTCACACTCTATGCTTAGTGCCCTTTGAGTGCCTAGGACTGAAATGAAGCTTGGTGAGCATCCCACACAAACGAATGCTCCACATGCGGGTTTCACATGCCACCAACTCCACATTCACAGGCAACTTCAGCGCCACAGTCGTTTTCAGCGAGCCCTCAATGCAAAGGCTCTAGACGCAAATATTGGTGTGAGAGCTAATTCAATCAAGGAAACACTGCATGTTGGTGAAGGGCATATTGAAGAAGGATCAGCCGAGTGGTTCTTGTGGGAGAACAACTCCATTTGGCTCACTAACTTCACACACCATCAGGCTAAGAGCAGCTCTCAAGGAAACTCAGTTTTCACACTCTATGCTTAGTGCCCTTTGAGTGCATTATCTAGAAATGAATCTGGTACAGCATCCCACACAAACGAATGCTCCACATGCGGGTTTCACATGCCACCAACTCCACATTCACAGGCAACTTCAGCGCCACAGCCGTTTCCAGATAACCCTCAATGCAAAGGCTCTAGACGCAAATATTGGTGTGAGAGCTAATTCAATCAAGGAAACACTGCATGTTGGTGAAGGGCATATTGAAGAAGGATCAGCCAAGTGATTCTTGTGGGACAACAACTCCATTTGGCTCACTAACTTCACACACCATCAGGCTTCCAAGCAGCTCTCAAGGAAACTCAGTTTTCACACTCTATGATTAGTGCCCTTTGAGTGCATTATCTAGGAATGAACCTGGTAGAGCATCCCACACAAACGAATGCTCCACATGCGGGTTTCACATGCCACCAACTCCACATTCTCAGGCAACTTCAGCGCCACAGCCGTTTTCAGATAGCCCTCAATGCAAAGGCTCCAGACGCAAATATTGGTGTGAGAGCTAATTCAATCAAGGAAACACTTTATGTTGGTGAAGGGCATATTGAAGAAGGATCAGCCGAGTGGTTCTTGTGGGAGAACAACTCCATTTGGCTCACTAACTTCACACACCATCAGGCTTCCAAGCAGCTCTCAAGGAAACTCAGTTTTCACACTCTATACTTTGTGCCCTTTAGTGCATTGTCTAGGATTGAACCTGGTAGAGCATCGCACACAAACGAATGCTCCACATGCGGGTTTCACATGCCACCAACTCCACATTCTCAGGCAACTTCAGCGCCACAGCCGTTTCCAGATAACCGTCAATGCAAAGGCTCCAGACGCAAATATTGGTGTGAGAGCTAATTCAATCAAGGAAACACTGCATGTTGGTGAAGGGCATATTGAAGAAGGATCAGCCTAGTGGTTCTTGTGGGAGAACAACTCCATTTGGCTCACTAACTTCACACACCATCAGGCTTCCAAGCAGTTCTATAGGAAACTCAGTTTTCACACTCTATGCTTAGTGCCCTTTGAGTGCATTATCTAGGAATGAACCTGGTAGAGCATCCCACACAAACGAATGCTCCACATGCGGGTTTCACATGCCACCAACTCCACATTCTCAGGCAACTTCAGCGCCACAGCCGTTTCTAGCTAGCCCTCAATGCAAAGGCTCTAGACGCAAATATTGGTGTGAGAGCTAATTCAATCAAGGAAACACTGCATGTTGGTGAAGGGCATATTGAAAAAGGATCAGCCGAGTGGTTCTTGTGGGAGAACAACTCCATTTGGCTCACTAACTTCACACACCATCAGGCTTCCAAGCAGCTCTCAAGGAAACTTAGTTTGCACACTCTATGCTTAGTGCCCTTTGAGTGCCTAGGACTGAAATGAAGCTTGGTGAGCATCCCACACAAACGAATGCTCCACATGCGGGTTTCACATGCCACCAACTCCACATTCACAGGCAACTTCAGCGCCACAGCCGTTTTCAGAGAGCCCTCAATGCAAAGGCTCTAGACGCAAGTATTGGTGTGAGAGCTAATTCAATCAAGGAAACACTGCATGTTGGTGAAGGGCATATTGAAGAAGGATCAGCCGAGTGGTTCTTGTGGGAGAACAACTCCATTTGGCTCACTAACTTCACACACCATCAGGCTTCTAAGCAGCTCTCAAGGAAACTCAGTTTTCACACTCTATGCTTAGTGCCCTTTGAGTGCCTAGGACTGAAATGAAGCTTGGTGAGCATCCCACACAAACGAATGCTACACATGCGGGTTTCACATGCCACCAACTCCACATTTTCAGGCAACTTCAGTGCCACAGCCGTTTTCAGATAGCCCTCAATGCAAAGGCTCTAGACGCAAATATTGGTGTGAGAGCTAATTCAATCAAGGAAACACTGCATGTTGGTGAAGGGCATATTGAAGAAGGATCAGCCTAGTGGTTACTGTGGGAGAACAACTCCATTTGGCTCACTAACTTCACACACCATCAGGCTTCCAAGCAGCTCTCAAGGAAACTCAGTTTTCACACTCTATGCTTAGTGCCCTTTGAGTGCCTTGGACTGAAATGAAGCTTGGTGAGCATCCCACACAAACGAATGCTCCACATGCGGGTTTCACATGCCACCAACTCCACATTCTCAGGCAACTTCAGCGCCACAGCCGTTTTCAGATAGCCCTCAATGCAAAGGCTCTAGATGCAAATATTGGTGTGAGAGATAATTCAATCAAGGAAACACTGCATGTTGGTGAAGGGCATATTGAAGAAGGATCAGCCTAGTGGTTCTTGTGGGAGAACAACTCCATTTGGCTCACTAACGTCACACACCATCAGGCTTCCAAGCAGTTCTCAAGGAAACTCAGTTTTCACACTCTATGCTTAGTGCCCTTTGAGTGCATTATCTAGGTAAGAACCTGGTAGAGCATCCCACACAAACGAATGCTCCACATGCGGGTTTCACATGCCACCAACTCCACATTCTCAGGCAACTTCAGCGCCACAGCCGTTTTCAGATAGCCCTCAATGCAAAGGCTCTGGACGCAAATATTGGTGTGAGAGCTAATTCAATCAAGGAAACACTGCATGTTGGTGAAGGGCATATTGAAGAAGGATCAGCCGAGTGGTTCTTGTGGGAGAACAACTCCATTTGGCTCACTAACTTCACACACCATCAGGCTTCCAAGCAGCTCTCAAGGAAACTCAGTTTTCACACTCTATGCTTAGTGCCCTTTAGTGCATTAATTGGAATGAACCTGGTAGAGCATCCCACACAAACGAATGCTCCACATGCGGGTTTCACATGCCACCAACTCCACATTCTCAGGCAACTTCAGCGCCACAGCCGTTTTCAGATAGCCCTCAATGCAAAGGCTCCAGACGCAAATATTGGTGTGAGAGCTAATTCAATCAAGGAAACACTGCATGTTGGTGAAGGGCATATTGAAGAAGGATCAGCCGAGTGGTTCTTGTGGGAGAACAACTCCATTTGGCTCACTAACTTCACACACCATCAGGCTTCCAAGCAGCTCTCAAGGAAACTCCGTTTTCACACTCTATGCTTAGTGCCCTTTGAGTGCCTAGGACTGAAATAAGCTTGGTGAGCATCCCACACAAACGAATGCTCCACATGCGGGTTTCACATGCCACCAACTCCACATTCTCAGGCAACTTCAGCGCCACAGCCGTTTTCAGATAGCCCTCAATGCAAAGGCTCTAGACGCAAATATTGGTGTGAGAGCTAATTCAATCAAGGAAACACTGCATGTTGGTGAAGGGCATATTGAAGAAGGATTAGCCGAGTGGTTATTGTGGGAGAACAACTCCATTTGGCTCACTAACTTCACACACCATCAGGCTTCCAAGCAGCTCTCAAGGAAACTCAGTTTTCACACTCTATGCTTAGTGCCCTTTAGTGCATTAATTGGAATGAACCTGGTAGAGCATCCCACACAAACGAATGCTCCACATGCGGGTTTCACATGCCACCAACTCCACATTCACAGGCAACTTCAGCGCCACAGCCGTTTTCACATAGCTCTCAATGCAAAGGCTCTAGACGCAAATATTGGTGTGAGAGCTAATTCAATCAAGGAAACACTGCATGTTGGTGAAGGGCATATTGAAGAAGGATCAGCCGAGTGGTTCTTGTAGGAGAACAACTCCATTTGGCTCACTAACTTCACACACCATCAGGCTTCCAAGCAGCTCTCAAGGAAACTGGGTTTTCACACTCTATGCTTAGTGCCCTTTGAGTGCATTATCTAGGAATGAACCTGGTAGAGCATCCCACACAAGCGAATGCTCCACATGCGGGTTTCACATGCCACCAATTCCACATTCTCAGGCAACTTCAGCGCCACAGCCGTTTTCAGTTAGCCCTCAATGCAAAGGCTCTAGACGCAAATATTGGTGTGAGAGCTAATTCAATCAAGGAAACACTGCATGTTGGTGAAGGGCATATTGAAGAAGGATCAGCCGAGTGGTTCTTGTGGGAGAACAACTCCATTTGGCTCACTAACTTCACACACCATCAGGCTTCCAAGCAGCTCCCAAGGAAACTCAGTTTTCACACTCTAGGCTTAGTGCCCTTTGAGTGCCTAGAATTGAAATGAAGCTGGTAGAGCATCCCACAAAAACGAATGCTCCACATGCGGGTTTCACATGCCACCAACTCCACATTCTCAGGCAACTTCAGCGCCACAGCCGTTTTCAGATAGCCCTCAATGCAAAGGCTCTAGACGCAAATATTGGTGTGATAGCAAATTCAATCAAGGAAACATTTCATGTTGGTGAAGGGCATATTGAAGAAGGATCAGCCGAGTGGTTCTTGTGGGAGAACAACTCCATTTGGCTCACTAACTTCACACACCATCAGACTTCCAAGCAGCTCTCAAGGAAACTCAGTTTTCACACTCTATGCTTAGTGCCCTTTGAGTGCCTAGGACTGAACAGAAGCTAGTAGAGCATCCCACACAAACGAATGCTCCACATACGGGTTTCACATGACACCAACTCCACATTCTCAGGCAACTTCAGCGCCACAGCCGTTTTCAGATAGCCCTCAATGCAAAGGCTCTAGACGCAAATATTGGTGTGATAGCAAATTCAATCAAGGAAACATTTCATGTTGGTGAAGGGCATATTGAAGAAGGATCAGCCGAGTGGTTCTTGTGGGAGAACAACTCCATTTGGCTCACTAACTTCACACACCATCAGGCTTCCAAGCAGCTCTCAAGGAAACTCAGTTTTCACACTCTATGCTTAGTGCCCTTTGAGTGCATTATCTAGGAATGAACCTGGTAGAGCATCCCACACAAATGAATGCTCCACATGCGGGTTTCACATGCCACCAACTCCACATTCACAGGCAACTTCAGTGCCACAGCCGTTTTCAGATAGCCCTCAATGCAAAGGCTCTAGACGCAAATATTGGTGTGAGAGCTAATTCAATCAAGGAAACACTGCATGTTGGTGAAGGGCATATTGAAGAAAGAGCAGCTGAGTGGTTCTTGTGGGAGAACAACTCCATTTGGCTCACTAACTTCACACACCATCAGGCTTCCAAGCAGCTCTCAAGGAAACTCAGTTTTCACACTCTATGCTTAGTGCCCTTTGAGTGCATTATCTAGGAATGAACCTGGTAGAGCATCCCACACAAACAAATGCTCCACATGCGGGTTTCACATGCCACCAACTCCACATTCTCAGGCAACTTCAGTGCCACAGCCGTTTTCAGATAGCCCTCAATGCAAAGGCTCTAGACGCAAATATTGGTGTGAGAGCTAATTCAATCAAGGAAACACTGCATGTTGGTGAAGGGCATATTGAAGAAGGATCAGCCGAGTGGTTCTTGTGGGAGAACAACTCCATTTGGCTCACTAACTTCACACACCATCAGGCTTCAGAGGAACTCTCAAGGAAACTCAGTTTTCACACTCTATGCTTAGTGCCCTTTGAGTGCCTAGGACTGAAATGAAGCTTGGTAGAGCATCCCAGACAATCGAATGCTCCACATGCGGGTTTCACATGCCACCAACTCCACATTCTCAGGCAACTTCAGCGCCACAGCCGTTTTCAGATAGCCCTCAATGCAAAGGCTCTAGACGCAAATATTGGTGTGAGAGCTAATTCAATCAAGGAAACACTGCATGTTGGTGAAGGGCATATTGAAGAAGGATCAGCCGAGTGGTTCTTGTGGGAGAACAACTCCATTTGGCTCACTAACTTCACACACCATCAGGCTTCCAAGCAGCTCTCAAGAAAACTCAGTTTTCACACTCTATGCTTACTGCCCTTTGAGTGGCTACAACTGAAATGAAACTTGGTGAGCATCCCACAAAAACAAATGCTCCACATGCGGGTTTCACATGCCACCAACTCCACATTCACAGGCAACTTCAGCGGCACAGCCGTTTTCAGATAGCCCTCAATGCAAAGGCTCTAGACGCAAATATTAGTGTGAGAGCTAATTCAATCAAGGAAACACTGCATGTTGGTGAAGGGCATATTGAAGAAAGAGCTGCTGAGTGGTTCTTGTGGGAGAACAACTCCATTTGGCTCACTAACTTCACACACCATCAGGCTTCCAAGCAGCTCTCAAGGAAATTCAGTTTTCACACTCTATGCTTAGTGCCCTTTGAGTGCATTCTCTAGGAATGAACCTGGTAGAACATCCCACACAAACGAATGCTCCACATGCGGGTTTCACATGCCACCAACTCCACATTCTCAGGCAACTTCAGTGCCACAGCCGTTTTCAGATAGCCCTCAATGCAAAGGCTCTAGACGCAAATATTGGTGTGAGAGCTAATTCAATCAAGGAAACACTGCATGTTGGTGAAGGGCATATTGAAGAAGGATCAGCCGAGTGGTTCTTGTGGGAGAACAACTCCATTTGGCTCACTAACTTCACACACCATCAGGCTTCCAAGCAGCTCTCAAGGAAACTCAGTTTTCACACTCTATGCTTAGTGCCCTTTGAGTGCCAAGGACTGAAATGAAGCTTGGTGAGCATCCCACACAAACGAATACTCCACAAGCGGGTTTCACATGCCACCAACTCCACATTCTCAGGCAACTTCAGCGCCACAGCCGTTTTCAGAGAGCCCTCAATGCAAAGGCTCTAGACGCAAGTATTGGTCTGTGAGCTAATTCAATCAAGGAAACACTGCATGTTGGTGAAGGGCATATTGAAGAAGGATTAGCCGAGTGGTTATTGTGGGAGAACAACTCCATTTGGCTCACTAACTTCACACACCATCAGGCTTCCAAGCAGCTCTCAAGGAAACTCAGTTTTCACACTCTATGCTTAGTGCCCTTTAGTGCATTATCTAGGAATGAACCTGGTAGAGCATCCCACACAAACGAATGCTCCACATGCGGGTTTCACATGCCACCAACTCCACATTCTCAGGCAACTTCAGCGCCACAGCCGTTTCCCGATAGCCCTCAATGCAAAGGCTCTAGACGCAAATATTGGTGTGAGAGCTAATTCAATCAAGGAAACACTGCATGTTGGTGAAGGGCATATTGAAGAAGGATCAGCCGAGTGGTTCTTGTGGGAGAACAACTCCATTTGGCTCACTAAATTCACACACCATCAGGCTTCCAAGCAGCTCTCAAGGAAACTCAGTTTTCACACTCTATACTTTGTGCACTTTAGTGCATTGTCTAGGATTGAACCTGGTAGAGCATCCTACACAAACGAATGCTCCACATGCGGGTTTCTCATGCCACCAACTCCACATTCTCAGGCAACTTCAGCGCCACAGCCGTTTCCAGATAACCCGCAATGCAAAGGCTCTAGACGCAAATATTGGTGTGAGAGCTAATTCAATCAAGGAAACACTGCATGTTGGTGAAGGGCATATTGAAGAAAGAGCAGCCGAGTGTTTCTTCTGGAAGAACAACTCCATTTGGCTCACTAACTTCACACACCATCAGGCTTCCAAGCAGCTCTCAAGGAAACTCAGTTTTCACACTCTATGCTTAGTGCCCTTTGAGTGCCTAGGACTGAAATGAAGCTTGGTAGAGCATCCCAGACAATCGAATGCTCCACATGCGGGTTTCACATGCCACCAACTCCACATTCTCAGGCAACTTCAGCGCCACAGCCGTTTTCAGATAGCCCTCAATGCAAAGGCTCTAGATGCAAATATTGGTGTGAGAGCTAATTCAATCAAGGAAACACTGCATGTTGGTGAAGGGCATATTGAAGAAGGATCAGCCGAGTGGTTCTTGTGGGAGAACAACTCCATTTGGCTCACTATCTTCACACACCATCAGGCTTCCAAGCAGCTCTCAAGGAAACTCAGTTTTCACACTCTATGCTTAGTGCCCTTTGAGTGCATTATCTAGGAATGAACCTGGTAGAACATCCCACACAAACGAATGCTCCACATGCGGGTTCCACATGCCACCAACTCCACATTCTCAGGCAACTTCAGCGCCACAGCCGTTTCCAGATAGCCCTCAATGCAAAGGCTCCAGACGCAAATATTGGTGTGAGAGCTAATTCAATCAAGGAAACACTGCATGTTGGTGAAGGGCATATTGAAGAAGGATCAGCCGAGTGGTTCTTGTGGGAGAACAACTCCATTTGGCTCACTAACTTCACACACCATCAGGCTTCCAAGCAGCTCTCAAGGAAACTCAGGTTTCACACTCTATGCTTAGTGCCCTTTGAGGGCATTCTCTAGGAATGAACCTGGTAGAGCATCCCACACAAAAGAATGCTCCACATGCGGCTTTCACATGCCACCAACTCCACATTCTCAGGCAACTTCAGCGCCAAAGCCGTTTTCAGATAGCCCTCAATGCAAAGGCTCTAGACGCAAATATTGGTGTGAGAGCTAATTCAATCAAGGAAACACTACATGTTGGTGAAGGGCATATTGAAGAAGGATCAGCCGAGTGGTTCTTGTGGGAGAACAACTCCATTTGGCTCACTAACTTCACACACCATCAGGCTTCCAAGCAGCTCTCAAGGAAACTCAGTTTTCACACTCTATGCTTAGTGCCCTTTGAGTGCCAAGGACTGAAATGAAGCTTGGTGAGCATCCCACACAAACGAATACTCCACATGCGGGTTTCACATGCCACCAACTCCACATTCACAGGCAACTTCAGCGCCACAGCCATTTTCAGATAGCCCTCAATGCAAAGGATCTAGACACAAATATTGGTGTGAGAGCTAATTCAATCAAGAAAACACTGCATGTTGGTGAAGGGCATAATGAAGAAAGAGCAGCCGAATGGTTCTTGTGGGAGAACAACTCCATTTGGCTCACTAACTTCACACACCATCAGGCTTCCAAGCAGCTCTCAAGGAAACTCAGTTTTCACACTCTATGCTTAGTGCCCTTTGAGTGCATTATCTAGGAATGAATCTGGTAGAGCATCCCACACAAACGAATGCTCCACATGCGGGTTTCACATGCCACCAACTCCACATTCTCAGGCAACTTCAGCGCCACAGTCGTTTCCAGATAGCCCTCAATGCAAAGGCTCTAGACGCAAATATTGGTGTGAGAGCTAATTCAATCAAGGAAACACTGCATGTTGGTGAAGGGCATATTGAAGAAGGATCAGCCGAGTGGTTCTTGTGGGAGAGCAACCCCAATTGCCTCACTAACTTCACACACCATCAGGCTTCCAAGCACCTCTCAAGGAAACTCAGTTTTCACACTCTATGCTTAGTGCCCTTTGAGTGCATTATCTAGGAATGAACCTGGTAGAGCATCCCATACAAACGAATGCTCCACATGCGGGTTTCACATGCCACCAACTCCACATTCTCAGGCAACTTCAGCGCCACAGCCGTTTTCAGTTAGCCCTCAATGCAAAGGCTCTAGACGCAAATATTGGTGTGAGAGCTAATTCAATCAAGGAAACACTGCATGTTGGTGAAGGGCATATTGAAGAAGGATCAGCCGAATGGTTCTTGTGGGCGAACAACTCCATTTGGCTCACTAACTTCACACACCATCAGGCTTCCAAGCAGCTCTCAAGGAAACTCAGTTTTCACACTCTATGCTTAGTGCCCTTTGAGTGCCTAGGACTGAAATGAAGCTTGGTGAGCATCCCACACAAACGAATGCTCCACATGCGGGTTTCACATGCCACCAACTCCACATTCACAGGCAACTTCAGCGCCACAGCTGTTTTCAGATAGCCCTCAATGCAAAGGCTCCAGACGCAAATATTGGTGTGAGAGCTAATTCAATCAAGGAAACACTGAATGTTGGTGAACGGCATATTGAAGAAGGAACAGCCGAGTGGTTCTTGTGGGAGAACAACTCCATTTGGCTCACTAAATTCACACACCATCAGGCTTCCAAGCAGCTCTCAAGGAAACTCAGTTTTCACACTCTATACTTTGTGCACTTTAGTGCATTGTCTAGGATTGAACCTGGTAGAGCATCCCATACAAACGAATGCTCCACATGCGGGTTTCTCATGCCACCAACTCCACATTCTCAGGCAACTTCAGCGCCACAGCCGTTTCCAGATAACCCTCAATACAAAGGCTCCAGACGCAAATATTGGTGTGAGAGCTAATTCAATCAAGGAAACACTGCATGTTGTTGAAGGGCATATTGAAAATGATCAGCCGAGTGGTTCTTGTGGGAGAACAACTCCATTTGGCTCATTAACCTCACACACCATCAGGCTTCCAAGCAGCTCTCAAGGAAACTCAGTTTTCACACTCTATGCGTAGTGCCCTTTAGTGCATTATCTAGGAATGAACCTGGTAGAGCATCCTACACAAACGAATGCTCCACATGCGGGCTTCACATGCCACCAACTCCCCATTCTCAGGCAACTTCAGCGCCACAGCCGTTTTCAGATAGCCCTCAATGCAAAGGCTTTAGACGCAAATATTGGTGTGAGAGCTAATTCAATCAAGGAAACACTGCATGTTGGTGAAGGGCATATTGAAGAAGGATCAGCCTAGTGGTTCTTGTGGGAGAACAACTCCATTTGGCTCACTAACTTCACACACCATCAGGCTTCCAAGCAGCTCTCAAGGAAACTCAGTTTTCACACTCTATGCTTAGTGCCCTTTGAGTGCCTAGGACTGAAATGAAGCTTGGTAGAGCATCCCAGACAATCGAATGCTCCACATGCCGGTTTCACATGCCACCAACTCCACATTCACAGGCAACTTCAGCGCCACAGCCGTTTTCAGATAGCCCTCAATGCAAAGGCTCTGGACGCAAATATTGGTGTGAGAGCTAATTCAATCAAGGAAACACTGCATGTTGGTGAAGGGCATATTGAAGAAGGATCAGCCGAGTGATTCTTGTGGGACAACAACTCCATTTGGCTCACTAACTTCACACACCATCAGGCTTCCAAGCAGCTCTCAAGGAAACTCAGTTTTCACACTCTATGCTTAGTGCCCTTTAGTGCATTATCTAGGAATGAACCTGGTAGAGCATCCCACACAAACAAATGCTCCACATGCGGGTTTCACATGCCACCAACTCCACATTCTCAGGCAACTTCAGCGCCACAGCCGTTTTCAGATAGCCCTCAATGCAAAGGCTCTAGACGCAAATATTGGTGTGAGAGCTAATTCAATCAAGGAAACACTGCATGTTGGTGAAGGGCATATTGAAGAAGGATCAGCCGAGTGGTTCTTGTGGGAGAACAACTCCATTTGGCTTACTAACTTCACACACCATCAGGCTTCCAAGCAGCTCTCAAGGAAACTCAGTTTTCACACTCTATACTTTGTGCCCTTTAGTGCATTGTCTAGGATTGAACCTGGTAGAGCATCCCATACAAACGAACTGCTCCACATGCGGGTTTCTCATGCCACCAACTCCACATTCTCAGGCAACTTCAGCGCCACAGCCGTTTCCAGATAACCCTCAATGCAAAGGCTCTAGACGCAAATATTGGTGGGAGAGCTAATTGAATCAAGGCAACACTGCATGTTGGTGAAGGGCATATTGAAGAAGGATCAGCCTAGTGGCTCTTGTGGGAGAACAACTCCATTTGGCTCACTAACTTCACACACCATCAGGCTTCCAAGCAGCTCTCAAGGAAACTCAGTTTTCACACTCTATGCTTAGTGCCCTTTGAGTGCATTATCTAGGAATGAACCTGGTAGAGCATCCCACACAAACGAATGCTCCACATGCGGGTTTCACATGCCACCAACTCCACATTCTCAGGCAACTTCAGCGCCACAGCCGTTTCCAGATAACCCCTCAATGCAAAGGCTCCAGACGCAAATATTGGTGTGAGAGCTAATTCAATCAAGGAAACACTGCATGTTGGTGAAGGGCATATTGAAGAAGGATCAGCCGAGTGGTTCTTGTGGGAGAACAACTCCATTTGGCTCACTAACCTCACACACCATCAGGCTTCCAAGTAGCTCTCAAGGAAACTTAGTTTTCACACTCTATGCTTAGTGCCCTTTGAGTGCCTTGGACTGAAATGAAGCTTGGTGAGCATCCCACACAAACGAATGCTCCACATGCGGGTTTCACATGCCACCAACTCCACATTCACAGGCAACTTCAGCGCCAAAGCCTTTTTCAGAGAGCCCTCAATGCAAAGGCTGTAGACGCAAGTATTGGTGTGAGAGCTAATTCAATCAAGGAAACACTGCATGTTGGTGAAGGGCATATTGAAGAAGGATCAGCCGAGTGGTTCTTGTGGGAGAACAACTCCATTTGGCTCACTAACTTCACACACCATCAGGCTTCCAAGCAGCTCTCAAGGAAACTCAGTTTTCACACTCTATGCTTAGTGCCCTTTAGTGCATTATCTAGGAAAGAACCTGGTAGAGCATCCCACACAAACGAATGCTCCACATGCGGGTTTCACATGCCACCAACTCCACATTCTCAGGCAACTTCAGCGCCACAGCCGTTTTCAGATAGCCCTCAATGCAAAGGCTCTAGACGCAAATATTGGTGTGAGAGCTAATTCAATCAAGGAAACACTGCATGTTGGTGAAGGGCATATTGAAGAAGGATCAGCCGAGTGGTTACTGTGGGAGAACAACTCCATTTGGCTCACTAACTTCACACACCATCAGGTTTCCAAGCAGCTCTCAAGGAAACTCAGTTTTCACACTCTATACTTTGTGCCCTTTAGTGCATTGTCTAGGATTGAACCTGGTAGAGCATCCCATACAAACGAATGCTCCACATGCGGGTTTCTCATGCCACCAACTCCACATTCTCAGGCAACTTCAGCGCCACAGCCGTTTCCAGATAACCCTCAATGCAAAGGCTCCAGACGCAAATATTGGTGTGAGAGCTAATTCAATCAAGGAAACACTGCATGTTGGTGAAGGGCATATTGAAGACGGATCAGCTGAGTGGTTCTTGTGGGAGAACAACTCCATTTGGCTCACTAACTTCACACACCATCAGGATTCCAAGCAGCTCTCAAGGAAACTTAGTTTGCACACTCTATGCTTAGTGCCCTTTGAGTGCCTAGGACTGAAATGAAGCTTGGTGAGCATCCCACACAAACGAATGCTCCACATGCGGGTTTTACATGCCACCAACTCCACATTCACAGGCAACTTCAGCGCCACAGTCGTTTTCAGAGAGCCCTCAATGCAAAGGCTCTAGACGCAAGTATTGTTCTGAGAGCTAATTCAATCAAGGAAACACTGCATGTTGGTGAATGTCATATTGAAGAAGGATTAGCCGAGTGGTTCTTGTGGGAGAACAACTCCATTTGGCTCACTAACTTCACACATCATCAGGCTTCTAAGCAGCTCTCAAGGAAACTCAGTTTTCACACTCTATGCTTAGTTCCCTTCGAGTGCCTAGGACTGAAATGAAGCTTGGTGAGCATCCCAGACAATAGAATGCTCCACATGCGGGTTTCACATGCCACCAACTCCACATTCACAGGCAACTTCAGCGCCTCAGCCGTTTTCAGATAGCCCTCAATGCAAAGGCTCTAGACGCAAATATTGGTGTGAGAGCTAATTCAATCAAGGAAACACTGCATGTTGGTGAAGGGCATATTGAAGAAGGATCAGCCGAGTGGTTCTTGAGGGAGAGCAACTCCATTTGGCTCACTAACTTCACACACCATCAGGCTTCCAAGCAGCTCTCAAGGAAACTCAGTTTTCACACTCTATGCTTAGTGCCCTTTAGTGCATTATCTAGGAAAGAACCTGGTAGAGCATCCCACACAAACGAATGCTCCACATGCGGGTTTCACATGCCACCAACTCCACATTCTCAGGCAACTTCAGCGCCACAGCCGTTTTCAGATAGCCCTCAATGCAAAGGCTCTAGACGCAAATATTGGTGTGAGAGCTAATTCAATCAAGGAAACACTGCATGTTGGTGAAGGGCATATTGAAGAAGGATCAGCCGAGTGGTTACTGTGGGAGAACAACTCCATTTGGCTCACTAACTTCACACACCATCAGGTTTCCAAGCAGCTCTCAAGGAAACTCAGTTTTCACACTCTATACTTTGTGCCCTTTAGTGCATTGTCTAGGATTGAACCTGGTAGAGCATCCCATACAAACGAATGCTCCACATGCGGGTTTCTCATGCCACCAACTCCACATTCTCAGGCAACTTCAGCGCCACAGCCGTTTCCAGATAACCCTCAATGCAAAGGCTCCAGACGCAAATATTGGTGTGAGAGCTAATTCAATCAAGGAAACACTGCATGTTGGTGAAGGGCATATTGAAGACGGATCAGCTGAGTGGTTCTTGTGGGAGAACAACTCCATTTGGCTCACTAACTTCACACACCATCAGGATTCCAAGCAGCTCTCAAGGAAACTTAGTTTGCACACTCTATGCTTAGTGCCCTTTGAGTGCCTAGGACTGAAATGAAGCTTGGTGAGCATCCCACACAAACGAATGCTCCACATGCGGGTTTTACATGCCACCAACTCCACATTCACAGGCAACTTCAGCGCCACAGTCGTTTTCAGAGAGCCCTCAATGCAAAGGCTCTAGACGCAAGTATTGTTCTGAGAGCTAATTCAATCAAGGAAACACTGCATGTTGGTGAATGTCATATTGAAGAAGGATTAGCCGAGTGGTTCTTGTGGGAGAACAACTCCATTTGGCTCACTAACTTCACACACCATCAGGCTTCTAAGCAGCTCTCAAGGAAACTCAGTTTTCACACTCTATGCTTAGTTCCCTTCGAGTGCCTAGGACTGAAATGAAGCTTGGTGAGCATCCCAGACAATAGAATGCTCCACATGCGGGTTTCACATGCCACCAACTCCACATTCACACGCAACTTCAGCGCCTCAGCCGTTTTCAGATAGCCCTCAATGCAAAGGCTCTAGACGCAAATATTGGTGTGAGAGCTAATTCAATCAAGGAAACACTGCATGTTGGTGAAGGGCATATTGAAGAAGGATCAGCCGAGTGGTTCTTGAGGGAGAGCAACTCCATTTGGCTCACTAACTTCACACACCATCAGGCTTCCAAGCAGCTCTCAAGGAAACTCAGTTTTCACACTCTATGCTTAGTGCCCTTTGAGTGCATTATCTAGGAATGAACCTGGTAGAGCATCCCACACAAACGAATGCTCCACATGCGGGTTTCACATGCCACCAACTCCACATTCTCAGGCAACTTCAGCGCCACAGCCGTTTTCAGTTAGCCCTCAATGCAAAGGCTCTAGACGCAAATATTGGTGTGAGAGCTAATTCAATCAAGGAAACACTGCATGTTGGTGAAGGGCATATTGAAGAAGGATCAGCCGAGTGGTTCTTGTGGGAGAACAACTCCATTTGGCTCACTAACTTCACAGACCATCAGGCTTCCAAGCAGCTCTCAAGGAAACTCAGTTTTCACACTCTATGCTTACAGCCCTTTGAGTGCCTAGGACTGAAATGAAGCTTGGTGAGCATCCCACACAAACGAATGCTCCACATGCCGGTTTCACATGCCACCAACTCCACATTCACAGGCAACTTCAGCGCCACAGTCGTTTTCAGAGAGCCCTCAATGCAAAGGCTCTAGACGCAAGTATTGTTCTGAGAGCTAATTCAATCAAGGAAACACTGCATGTTGGTGAAGGTCATATTGAAGAAGGATTAGCCGAGTGGTTCTTGTGGGAGAACAACTCCATTTGGCTCACTAACTTCACACACCATCAGGCTTCTAAGCAGCTCTCAAGGAAACTCAGTTTTCACACTCTATGCTTAGTGCCCTTAGAGTGCCTAGGACTGAAATGAAGCTTGGTGAGCATCCCAGACAATAGAAATCTCCACATGCGGGTTTCACATGCCACCAACTCCACATTCACAGGCAACTTCAGCGCCTCAGCCGTTTTCAGATAGCCCTCAATGCAAAGGCTCTAGACGCAAATATTGGTGTGAGAGCTAATTCAATCAAGGAAACACTGCATGTTGGTGAAGGGCATATTGAAGAAGGATCAGCCGAGTGGTTCTTGAGGGAGAGCAACTCCATTTGGCTCACTAACTTCACACACCATCAGGCTTCCAAGCAGCTCTCAAGGAAACTCAGTTTTCACACTCTATGCTTAGTGCCCTTTGAGTGCATTATCTAGGAATGAACCTGGTAGAGCATCCCACACAAACGAATGCTCCACATGCGGGTTTCACATGCCACCAACTCCACATTCTCAGGCAACTTCAGCGCCACAGCCGTTTTCAGTTAGCCCTCAATGCAAAGGCTCTAGACGCAAATATTGGTGTGAGAGCTAATTCAATCAAGGAAACACTGCATGTTGGTGAAGGGCATATTGAAGAAGGATCAGCCGAGTGGTTCTTGTGGGAGAACAACTCCATTTGGCTCACTAACTTCACAAACCATCAGGCTTCCAAGCAGCTCTCAAGGAAACTCAGTTTTCACACTCTATGCTTACAGCCCTTTGAGTGCCTTGGACTGAAATGAAGCTTGGTGAGCATCCACAAAAACGAATGCTCCACATGCGGGTTTCACATGCCACCAACTCCACATTCTCAGGCAACTTCAGCGCCACAGCCGTTTTCAGATAGCCCTCAATGCAAAGGCTCTAGACGCAAATATTGGTGTGAGAGCTAATTCAATCAAGGAAACACTGCATGTTGGTGAAGGGCATATTGAAGAAGGATCAGCCGAGTGGTTCTTGTGGGAGAACAACTCCATTTGGCTCACTAACTTCACACACCATCAGGCTTCCAAGCAGCTGTCAAGGAAACTCAGTTTTCACACTCTATGATTAGTGCCCTTTAGTGCATTATCTAGGAATGAACCTGGTAGAGCATCCCACACAAACGAATGCTCCACATGCGGGTTTCACATGCCACCAACTCCACATTCTCAGGCAACTTCAGCGCCACAGCCGTTTTCAGATAGCCCTCAATGCAAAGGCTCCAGACGCAAATATTGGTGTGAGAGCTAATTCAATCAAGGAAACACTGCATGTTGGTGAAGGGCATATTGAAAATGATCAGCCGAGTGGTTCTTGTGGGAGAACATCTCCATTTGGCTCATTAACTTCACACACCATCAGGCTTCCAAGCAGCTCTCAAGGAAACTCAGTTTTCACACTCTATACTTTGTGCCCTTTAGTGCATTGTCTAGGATTGAACCTGGTAGAGCATCCCATACAAACGAATGCTCCACATGCGGGTTTCTCATGCCACCAACTCCACATTCTCAGGCAACTTCAGCGCCACAGCCGTTTCCAGATAACCCTCAATGCAAAGGCTCTAGACGCAAATATTGGTGTGAGAGCTAATTCAATCAAGGAAAAACTGCATGTTGGTGAAGGGCATATTGAAGACGGATCAGCCTAGTGGTTCTTGTGGGAGAACAACTCCATTTGGCTCACTAACTTCACACACCATCAGGCTTCCAAGCAGCTCTCAAGGAAACTCAGTTTTCACACTCA
>NW_026696911.1:0-28018 GCF_030435755.1 Ochotona princeps | reverse complement strand
TGGTGAGCATCCCACACAAACGAATGCTCCACATGCGGGTTTCACATGCCACCAACTCCACATTCACTGGCAACTTCAGCGCTACAGCCGTTTTCAGATAGCCCTCAATGCAAAGGCTCTAGACGCAAATATTGGTGTGAGAGCTAATTCAATCAAGGAAACACTGCATGTTGGTGAATGGCATATTGAAGAAGGATCAGCCAAGTGGTTCTTGTGGGAGAACAACTCCATTTGGCTCACTAACTTCACACACCATCAGGCTTCCAAGCAGCTCTCAAGGAAACTCAGTTTTCACACTCTATGCATAATGCCCTTTGAGTGCCTAGACTGAAATGAAGCTTGGTGAGCATCCCACACAAACGAATGCTCCACATGCGGGTTTCACATGCCACCAACTCCACATTCACAGGCAACTTCAGCGCTACAGCCGTTTTCAGATAGCCCTCAATGCAAAGGCTCTAGACGCAAATATTGGTGTGAGAGCTAATTCAATCAAGGAAACACTGCATGTTG
Source organism: Ochotona princeps (assembly GCF_030435755.1). Taxonomy (NCBI): domain Eukaryota; kingdom Metazoa; phylum Chordata; class Mammalia; order Lagomorpha; family Ochotonidae; genus Ochotona; species Ochotona princeps. The sequence goes on along the minus strand of NW_026696911.1, from coordinate 27,505 downwards.
GTGAAGGGCATATTGAAGAAGGATCAGCCGAGTGGTTCTTGTGGGAGAACAACTCCATTTGGCTCACTAACTTCACACACCATCAGGCTTCCAAGCAGCTCTCAAGGAAACTCAGTTTTCACACTCTATGCTTAGTGCCCTCTGAGTGCATTATCTAGGAATGAACCTGGTAGAGCATCCCACACAAACGAATGCTCCACATGCGGGTTTCACATGCCACCAACTCCACATTCTCAGGCAACTTCAGCGCTACAGCCGTTTTCAGATAGCCCTCAATGCAAAGGCTCTAGACACAAATATTGGTGTGAGAGCTAATTCAATCAAGGAAACACTGCATGTTGGTGAAGGGCATATTGAAGAAGGATCAGCCAAGTGGTTCTTGTGGGAGAACAACTCCATTTGGCTCACTAACTTCACACACCATCAGGCTTCCAAGCAGCTCTCAAGGAAACTCAGTTTTCACACTCTATGCTTAGTGCCCTTTGAGTGCATTATCTAGGAATGAACCTGGTAGAGCATCCCACACAAACGAATGCTCCACATGCGGGTTTCACATGCCACCAACTCCACATTCACAGGCAACTTCAGCGCCACATCCGTTTTCAGATAGCCCTCAATGCAAAGGCTCTAGACACAAATATTGGTGTGAGAGCTAATTCAATCAAGGAAACACTGCATGTTGGTGAAGGGCATATTGAAGAAGGATCAGCCGAGTGGTTCTTGTGGGAGAACAACTCCATTTGGCTCACTAACTTCACACACCATCAGGCTTCCAAGCAGCTCTCAAGGAAACTCAGTTTTCACACTCTATGCTTAGTGCCCTTTGAGTGCCTAGGACTGAAATGAAGCTTTGTGAGCATCCCACACAAACGAATGCTCCACATGCGGGTTTCACATGCCACCAACTCCACATTCTCAGGCAACTTCAGCGCCACAGCCGTTTTCAGATAGCCCTCAATGCAAAGGCTCTAGACGCAAATATTGGTGTGAGAGCTAATTCAATCAAGGAAACACTGCATGTTGGTGAAGGGCATATTGAAAAAGGATCAGCCGAGTGGTTCTTGTGGGAGAACAACTCCATTTGGCTCACTAACTTCACACACCATCAGGCTTCCAAGCAGCTCTCAAGGAAACTCAGTTTTCACACTCTATGCTTAGTGCCCTTTGAGTGCATTATCTAGGAATGAACCTGGTAGAGCATCCCACACAAACGAATGCTCCACATGCGGGTTTCACATGCCACCAACTCCACATTCACAGGCAACTTCAGCGCCACATCCGTTTTCAGATAGCCCTCAATGCAAAGGCTCTAGACACAAATATTGGTGTGAGAGCTAATTCAATCAAGGAAACACTGCATGTTGGTGAAGGGCATATTGAAGAAGGATCAGCCGAGTGGTTCTTGTGGGAGAACAACTCCATTTGGCTCACTAACTTCACACACCATCAGGCTTCCAAGCAGCTCTCAAGGAAACTCAGTTTTCACACTCTATGCTTAGTGCCCTTTGAGTGCCTAGGACTGAAATGAAGCTTTGTGAGCATCCCACACAAACGAATGCTCCACATGCGGGTTTCACATGCCACCAACTCCACATTCTCAGGCAACTTCAGCGCCACAGCCGTTTTCAGATAGCCCTCAATGCAAAGGCTCTAGACGCAAATATTGGTGTGAGAGCTAATTCAATCAAGGAAACACTGCATGTTGGTGAAGGGCATATTGAAGAAGGATCAGCCGAGTGGTTCTTGTGGGAGAACAACTCCATTTGGCTCACTAACTTCACACACCATCAGGCTTCCAAGCAGCTCTCAAGGAAACTCAGTTTTCACACTCTATGCTTAGTGCCCTTTGAGTGCCTAGACTGAAATGAAGCTTGGTGAGCATCCCACACAAACGAATGCTCCACATGCGGGTTTCACATGCCACCAACTCCACATTCACAGGCAACTTCAGCGCCACATCCGTTTTCAGATAGCCCTCAATGCAAAGGCTCTAGACACAAATATTGGTGTGAGAGCTAATTCAATCAAGGAAACACTGCATGTTGGTGAAGGGCATATTGAAGAAGGATCAGCCGAGTGGTTCTTGTGGGAGAACAACTCCATTTGGCTCACTAACTTCACACACCATCAGGCTTCCAAGCAGCTCTCAAGGAAACTCAGTTTTCACACTCTATGCTTAGTGCCCTTTGAGTGCCTAGGACTGAAATGAAGCTTTGTGAGCATCCCACACAAACGAATGCTCCACATGCGGGTTTCACATGCCACCAACTCCACATTCTCAGGCAACTTCAGCGCCACAGCCGTTTTCAGATAGCCCTCAATGCAAAGGCTCTAGACGCAAATATTGGTGTGAGAGCTAATTCAATCAAGGAAACACTGCATGTTGGTGAAGGGCATATTGAAGAAGGATCAGCCGAGTGGTTCTTGTGGGAGAACAACTCCATTTGGCTCACTAACTTCACACACCATCAGGCTTCCAAGCAGCTCTCAAGGAAACTCAGTTTTCACACTCTATGCTTAGTGCCCTTTGAGTGCCTAGACTGAAATGAAGCTTGGTGAGCATCCCACACAAACGAATGCTCCACATGCGGGTTTCACATGCCACCAACTCCACATTCACTGGCAACTTCAGCGCTACAGCCGTTTTCAGATAGCCCTCAATGCAAAGGCTCTAGACGTAAATATTGGTGTGAGAGCTAATTCAATCAAGGAAATACTGCGTGTTGGTGAAGGGCATATTCAAGAAGGATCAGCCGAGTGGTTCTTGTGGGAGAACAACTCCATTTGGCTCACTAACTTCACACACCATCAGGCTTCCGAGCAGCTCTCAAGGAAACTCAGTTTTCACACTCTATGCTTAGTGCCCTTTGAGTGCATTATCTAGGAATGAACCTGGTAGAGAATCCCACACAAACGAATGCTCCACATGCGGGTTTCACATGCCACCAACTCCACATTCTCAGGCAACTTCAGCGCCACAGCCGTTTTCAGATAGTCCTCAATGCATAGGCTCTTGACGCAAATATTGGTGTGAGAGCTAATTCAATCAAGGAAACACTGCATGTTGGTGAAGGGCATATTGAAGAAGGATCAGCCGAGTGGTTCTTGTGGGAGAACAACTCCATTTGGCTCACTAACTTCACACACCATCAGGCTTCCAAGCAGCTCTCAAGGAAACTCAATTTCACACTCTATGCTTAGTGGCTTTTGAGTGCCTAGGACTGAAATGAAGCTTGGGGAGCATCCCACACAAACGAATGCTCCACATGCGGGTTTCACATGCCACCAACTCCACATTCACAGGCAACTTCAGCGCCACAGCCGTTTTCAGATAGCCTTCAATGCAAAGGCTCTAGACGCAAATATTGGTGTGAGAGCTAATTCAATCAAGGAAACACTGCATGTTGGTGAAGGGCATATTGAAGAAGGATCAGCCGAGTGGTTCTTGTGGAGAACAACTCCATTTGGCTCACTAACTTCACACACCATCAGGCTTCCAAGCAGCTCTCAAGGAAACTCAGTTTTCACACTCTATGCTTAGTGCCCTTTGAGTGCATTATCTAGGAATGAACCTGGTAGAGCATCCCACACAAACGAATGCTCCACATGCGGGTTTCACATGCCACCAACTCCACATTCTCAGGCAACTTCAGCGCCACAGCCGTTTTCAGATAGCCCTCAATGCAAAGGCTCTAGACGCAAATATTGGTGTGAGAGCTAATTCAATCAAGGAAACACTGCATGTTGGTGAAGGGCATATTGAAGAAGGATCAGCCGAGTGGTTCTTGTGGGAGAACAACTCCATTGGCTCACTAACTTCACACACCATCAGGCTTCCAAGCAGCTCTCAAGGAAACTCAGTTTTCACACTCTATGCTTAGTGCCCTTTGAGTGCATTATCTAGGAATGAACCTGGTAGAGCATCCCACACAAACGAATGCTCCACATGCGGGTTTCACATGCCACCAACTCCACATTCACAGGCAACTTCAGCGCCACAGCCGTTTTCAGATAGCCTTCAATGCAAAGGCTCTAGACGCAAATATTGGTGTGAGAGCTAATTCAATCAAGGAAACACTGCATGTTGGTGAAGGGCATATTGAAGAAGGATCAGCCGAGTGGTTCTTGTGGGAGAACAACTCCATTTGGCTCACTAACTTCACACACCATCAGGCTTCCAAGCAGCTCTCAAGGAAACTCAGTTTTCACACTCTATGCTTAGTGCCCTTTGAGTGCATTATCTAGGAATGAACCTGGTAGAGCATCCCACACAAACGAATGCTCCACATGCGGGTTTCACATGCCACCAACTCCACATTCTCAGGCAACTTCAGCGCCACAGCCGTTTTCAGATAGCCCTCAATGCAAAGGCTCTAGACGCAAATATTGGTGTGAGAGCTAATTCAATCAAGGAAACACTGCATGTTGGTGAAGGGCATATTGAAGAAGGATCAGCCGAGTGGTTCTTGTGGGAGAACAACTCCATTTGGCTCACTAACTTCACACACCATCAGGCTTCCAAGCAGCTCTCAAGGAAACTCAGTTTTCACACTCTATGCTTAGTGCCCTTTGAGTGCATTATCTAGGAATGAACCTGGTAGAGCATCCCACACAAACGAATGCTCCACATGCGGGTTTCACATGCCACCAACTCCACATTCACAGGCAACTTCAGCGCCACAGCCGTTTTCAGATAGCCTTCAATGCAAAGGCTCTAGACGCAAATATTGGTGTGAGAGCTAATTCAATCAAGGAAACACTGCATGTTGGTGAAGGGCATATTGAAGAAGGATCAGCCGAGTGGTTCTTGTGGGAGAACAACTCCATTTGGCTCACTAACTTCACACACCATCAGGCTTCCAAGCAGCTCTCAAGGAAACTCAGTTTTCACACTCTATGCTTAGTGCCCTTTGAGTGCATTATCTAGGAATGAACCTGGTAGAGCATCCCACACAAACCAATGCTCCACATGCGGGTTTCACATGCCACCAACTCCACATTCTCAGGCAACTTCAGCGCCACAGCCGTTTTCAGATAGCCCTCAATGCAAAGGCTCTAGACGCAAATATTGGTGTGAGATCTAATTCAATCAAGGAAACACTGCATGTTGGTGAAGGGCATATTGAAGAAGGATCAGCCGAGTGGTTCTTGTGGGAGAACAACTCCATTTGGCTCACTAACTTCACACACCATCAGGCTTCCAAGCAGCTCTCAAGGAAACTCAGTTTTCACACTCTATGCTTAGTGCCCTTTGAGTGCATTATCTAGGAATGAACCTGGTAGAGCATCCCACACAAACCAATGCTCCACATGCGGGTTTCACATGCCACCAACTCCACATTCTCAGGCAACTTCAGCGCCACAGCCGTTTTCAGATAGTCCTCAATGCATAGGCTCTTGACGCAAATATTGGTGTGAGAGCTAATTCAATCAAGGAAACACTGCATGTTGGTGAAGGGCATATTGAAGAAGGATCAGCCGAGTGGTTCTTGTGGGAGAACAACTCCATTTGGCTCACTAACTTCACACACCATCAGGCTTCCAAGCAGCTCTCAAGGAAACTCAGTTTTCACACTCTATGCTTAGTGCCCTTTGAGTGCATTATCTAGGAATGAACCTGGTAGAGCATCCCACACAAACCAATGCTCCACATGCGGGTTTCACATGCCACCAACTCCACATTCTCAGGCAACTTCAGCGCCACAGCCGTTTTCAGATAGTCCTCAATGCATAGGCTCTTGACGCAAATATTGGTGTGAGAGCTAATTCAATCAAGGAAACACTGCATGTTGGTGAAGGGCATATTGAAGAAGGATCAGCCGAGTGGTTCTTGTGGGAGAACAACTCCATTTGGCTCACTAACTTCACACACCATCAGGCTTCCAAGCAGCTCTCAAGGAAACTCAGTTTTCACACTCTATGCTTAGTGCCCTTTGAGTGCCTAGACTGAAATGAAGCTTGGTGAGCATCCCACACAAACGAATGCTCCACATGCGGGTTTCACATGCCACCAACTCCACATTCACAGGCAACTTCAGCGCCACATCCGTTTTCAGATAGCCCTCAATGCAAAGGCTCTAGACACAAATATTGGTGTGAGAGCTAATTCAATCAAGGAAACACTGCATGTTGGTGAAGGGCATATTGAAGAAGGATCAGCCGAGTGGTTCTTGTGGGAGAACAACTCCATTTGGCTCACTAACTTCACACACCATCAGGCTTCCAAGCAGCTCTCAAGGAAACTCAGTTTTCACACTCTATGCTTAGTGCCCTTTGAGTGCCTAGGACTGAAATGAAGCTTTGTGAGCATCCCACACAAACGAATGCTCCACATGCGGGTTTCACATGCCACCAACTCCACATTCTCAGGCAACTTCAGCGCCACAGCCGTTTTCAGATAGCCCTCAATGCAAAGGCTCTAGACGCAAATATTGGTGTGAGAGCTAATTCAATCAAGGAAACACTGCATGTTGGTGAAGGGCATATTGAAGAAGGATCAGCCGAGTGGTTCTTGTGGGAGAACAACTCCATTTGGCTCACTAACTTCACACACCATCAGGCTTCCAAGCAGCTCTCAAGGAAACTCAGTTTTCACACTCTATGCTTAGTGCCCTTTGAGTGCCTAGACTGAAATGAAGCTTGGTGAGCATCCCACACAAACGAATGCTCCACATGCGGGTTTCACATGCCACCAACTCCACATTCACTGGCAACTTCAGCGCTACAGCCGTTTTCAGATAGCCCTCAATGCAAAGGCTCTAGACGTAAATATTGGTGTGAGAGCTAATTCAATCAAGGAAATACTGCGTGTTGGTGAAGGGCATATTCAAGAAGGATCAGCCGAGTGGTTCTTGTGGGAGAACAACTCCATTTGGCTCACTAACTTCACACACCATCAGGCTTCCGAGCAGCTCTCAAGGAAACTCAGTTTTCACACTCTATGCTTAGTGCCCTTTGAGTGCATTATCTAGGAATGAACCTGGTAGAGAATCCCACACAAACGAATGCTCCACATGCGGGTTTCACATGCCACCAACTCCACATTCTCAGGCAACTTCAGCGCCACAGCCGTTTTCAGATAGTCCTCAATGCATAGGCTCTTGACGCAAATATTGGTGTGAGAGCTAATTCAATCAAGGAAACACTGCATGTTGGTGAAGGGCATATTGAAGAAGGATCAGCCGAGTGGTTCTTGTGGGAGAACAACTCCATTTGGCTCACTAACTTCACACACCATCAGGCTTCCAAGCAGCTCTCAAGGAAACTCAATTTCACACTCTATGCTTAGTGGCTTTTGAGTGCCTAGGACTGAAATGAAGCTTGGGGAGCATCCCACACAAACGAATGCTCCACATGCGGGTTTCACATGCCACCAACTCCACATTCACAGGCAACTTCAGCGCCACAGCCGTTTTCAGATAGCCTTCAATGCAAAGGCTCTAGACGCAAATATTGGTGTGAGAGCTAATTCAATCAAGGAAACACTGCATGTTGGTGAAGGGCATATTGAAGAAGGATCAGCCGAGTGGTTCTTGTGGGAGAACAACTCCATTTGGCTCACTAACTTCACACACCATCAGGCTTCCAAGCAGCTCTCAAGGAAACTCAGTTTTCACACTCTATGCTTAGTGCCCTTTGAGTGCATTATCTAGGAATGAACCTGGTAGAGCATCCCACACAAACGAATGCTCCACATGCGGGTTTCACATGCCACCAACTCCACATTCTCAGGCAACTTCAGCGCCACAGCCGTTTTCAGATAGCCCTCAATGCAAAGGCTCTAGACGCAAATATTGGTGTGAGAGCTAATTCAATCAAGGAAACACTGCATGTTGGTGAAGGGCATATTGAAGAAGGATCAGCCGAGTGGTTCTTGTGGGAGAACAACTCCATTGGCTCACTAACTTCACACACCATCAGGCTTCCAAGCAGCTCTCAAGGAAACTCAGTTTTCACACTCTATGCTTAGTGCCCTTTGAGTGCATTATCTAGGAATGAACCTGGTAGAGCATCCCACACAAACGAATGCTCCACATGCGGGTTTCACATGCCACCAACTCCACATTCACAGGCAACTTCAGCGCCACAGCCGTTTTCAGATAGCCTTCAATGCAAAGGCTCTAGACGCAAATATTGGTGTGAGAGCTAATTCAATCAAGGAAACACTGCATGTTGGTGAAGGGCATATTGAAGAAGGATCAGCCGAGTGGTTCTTGTGGGAGAACAACTCCATTTGGCTCACTAACTTCACACACCATCAGGCTTCCAAGCAGCTCTCAAGGAAACTCAGTTTTCACACTCTATGCTTAGTGCCCTTTGAGTGCATTATCTAGGAATGAACCTGGTAGAGCATCCCACACAAACGAATGCTCCACATGCGGGTTTCACATGCCACCAACTCCACATTCTCAGGCAACTTCAGCGCCACAGCCGTTTTCAGATAGCCCTCAATGCAAAGGCTCTAGACGCAAATATTGGTGTGAGAGCTAATTCAATCAAGGAAACACTGCATGTTGGTGAAGGGCATATTGAAGAAGGATCAGCCGAGTGGTTCTTGTGGGAGAACAACTCCATTTGGCTCACTAACTTCACACACCATCAGGCTTCCAAGCAGCTCTCAAGGAAACTCAGTTTTCACACTCTATGCTTAGTGCCCTTTGAGTGCATTATCTAGGAATGAACCTGGTAGAGCATCCCACACAAACGAATGCTCCACATGCGGGTTTCACATGCCACCAACTCCACATTCACAGGCAACTTCAGCGCCACAGCCGTTTTCAGATAGCCTTCAATGCAAAGGCTCTAGACGCAAATATTGGTGTGAGAGCTAATTCAATCAAGGAAACACTGCATGTTGGTGAAGGGCATATTGAAGAAGGATCAGCCGAGTGGTTCTTGTGGGAGAACAACTCCATTTGGCTCACTAACTTCACACACCATCAGGCTTCCAAGCAGCTCTCAAGGAAACTCAGTTTTCACACTCTATGCTTAGTGCCCTTTGAGTGCATTATCTAGGAATGAACCTGGCAGAGCATCCCACACAAACCAATGCTCCACATGCGGGTTTCACATGCCACCAACTCCACATTCTCAGGCAACTTCAGCGCCACAGCCGTTTTCAGATAGCCCTCAATGCAAAGGCTCTAGACGCAAATATTGGTGTGAGATCTAATTCAATCAAGGAAACACTGCATGTTGGTGAAGGGCATATTGAAGAAGGATCAGCCGAGTGGTTCTTGTGGGAGAACAACTCCATTTGGCTCACTAACTTCACACACCATCAGGCTTCCAAGCAGCTCTCAAGGAAACTCAGTTTTCACACTCTATGCTTAGTGCCCTTTGAGTGCATTATCTAGGAATGAACCTGGTAGAGCATCCCACACAAACCAATGCTCCACATGCGGGTTTCACATGCCACCAACTCCACATTCTCAGGCAACTTCAGCGCCACAGCCGTTTTCAGATAGTCCTCAATGCATAGGCTCTTGACGCAAATATTGGTGTGAGAGCTAATTCAATCAAGGAAACACTGCATGTTGGTGAAGGGCATATTGAAGAAGGATCAGCCGAGTGGTTCTTGTGGGAGAACAACTCCATTTGGCTCACTAACTTCACACACCATCAGGCTTCCAAGCAGCTCTCAAGGAAACTCAGTTTTCACACTCTATGCTTAGTGCCCTTTGAGTGCCTAGACTGAAATGAAGCTTGGTGAGCATCCCACACAAACGAATGCTCCACATGCGGGTTTCACATGCCACCAACTCCACATTCACTGGCAACTTCAGCGCTACAGCCGTTTTCAGATAGCCCTCAATGCAAAGGCTCTAGACGCAAATATTGGTGTGAGAGCTAATTCAATCAAGGAAATACTGCGTGTTGGTGAAGGGCATATTCAAGAAGGATCAGCCGAGTGGTTCTTGTGGGAGAACAACTCCATTTGGCTCACTAACTTCACACACCATCAGGCTTCCGAGCAGCTCTCAAGGAAACTCAGTTTTCACACTCTATGCTTAGTGCCCTTTGAGTGCATTATCTAGGAATGAACCTGGTAGAGAATCCCACACAAACGAATGCTCCACATGCGGGTTTCACATGCCACCAACTCCACATTCTCAGGCAACTTCAGCGCCACAGCCGTTTTCAGATAGTCCTCAATGCATAGGCTCTTGACGCAAATATTGGTGTGAGAGCTAATTCAATCAAGGAAACACTGCATGTTGGTGAAGGGCATATTGAAGAAGGATCAGCCGAGTGGTTCTTGTGGGAGAACAACTCCATTTGGCTCACTAACTTCACACACCATCAGGCTTCCAAGCAGCTCTCAAGGAAACTCAATTTCACACTCTATGCTTAGTGCCTTTTGAGTGCCTAGGACTGAAATGAAGCTTGGGGAGCATCCCACACAAACGAATGCTCCACATGCGGGTTTCACATGCCACCAACTCCACATTCACAGGCAACTTCAGCGCCACAGCCGTTTTCAGATAGCCTTCAATGCAAAGGCTCTAGACGCAAATATTGGTGTGAGAGCTAATTCAATCAAGGAAACACTGCATGTTGGTGAAGGGCATATTGAAGAAGGATCAGCCGAGTGGTTCTTGTGGGAGAACAACTCCATTTGGCTCACTAACTTCACACACCATCAGGCTTCCAAGCAGCTCTCAAGGAAACTCAGTTTTCACACTCTATGCTTAGTGCCCTTTGAGTGCATTATCTAGGAATGAACCTGGTAGAGCATCCCACACAAACGAATGCTCCACATGCGGGTTTCACATGCCACCAACTCCACATTCTCAGGCAACTTCAGCGCCACAGCCGTTTTCAGATAGCCCTCAATGCAAAGGCTCTAGACGCAAATATTGGTGTGAGAGCTAATTCAATCAAGGAAACACTGCATGTTGGTGAAGGGCATATTGAAGAAGGATCAGCCGAGTGGTTCTTGTGGGAGAACAACTCCATTTGGCTCACTAACTTCACACACCATCAGGCTTCCAAGCAGCTCTCAAGGAAACTCAGTTTTCACACTCTATGCTTAGTGCCCTTTGAGTGCATTATCTAGGAATGAACCTGGTAGAGCATCCCACACAAACGAATGCTCCACATGCGGGTTTCACATGCCACCAACTCCACATTCACAGGCAACTTCAGCGCCACAGCCGTTTTCAGATAGCCTTCAATGCAAAGGCTCTAGACGCAAATATTGGTGTGAGAGCTAATTCAATCAAGGAAACACTGCATGTTGGTGAAGGGCATATTGAAGAAGGATCAGCCGAGTGGTTCTTGTGGGAGAACAACTCCATTTGGCTCACTAACTTCACACACCATCAGGCTTCCAAGCAGCTCTCAAGGAAACTCAGTTTTCACACTCTATGCTTAGTGCCCTTTGAGTGCATTATCTAGGAATGAACCTGGTAGAGCATCCCACACAAACGAATGCTCCACATGCGGGTTTCACATGCCACCAACTCCACATTCTCAGGCAACTTCAGCGCCACAGCCGTTTTCAGATAGCCCTCAATGCAAAGGCTCTAGACGCAAATATTGGTGTGAGAGCTAATTCAATCAAGGAAACACTGCATGTTGGTGAAGGGCATATTGAAGAAGGATCAGCCGAGTGGTTCTTGTGGGAGAACAACTCCATTTGGCTCACTAACTTCACACACCATCAGGCTTCCAAGCAGCTCTCAAGGAAACTCAGTTTTCACACTCTATGCTTAGTGCCCTTTGAGTGCATTATCTAGGAATGAACCTGGTAGAGCATCCCACACAAACGAATGCTCCACATGCGGGTTTCACATGCCACCAACTCCACATTCACAGGCAACTTCAGCGCCACAGCCGTTTTCAGATAGCCTTCAATGCAAAGGCTCTAGACGCAAATATTGGTGTGAGAGCTAATTCAATCAAGGAAACACTGCATGTTGGTGAAGGGCATATTGAAGAAGGATCAGCCGAGTGGTTCTTGTGGGAGAACAACTCCATTTGGCTCACTAACTTCACACACCATCAGGCTTCCAAGCAGCTCTCAAGGAAACTCAGTTTTCACACTCTATGCTTAGTGCCCTTTGAGTGCATTATCTAGGAATGAACCTGGTAGAGCATCCCACACAAACCAATGCTCCACATGCGGGTTTCACATGCCACCAACTCCACATTCTCAGGCAACTTCAGCGCCACAGCCGTTTTCAGATAGCCCTCAATGCAAAGGCTCTAGACGCAAATATTGGTGTGAGATCTAATTCAATCAAGGAAACACTGCATGTTGGTGAAGGGCATATTGAAGAAGGATCAGCCGAGTGGTTCTTGTGGGAGAACAACTCCATTTGGCTCACTAACTTCACACACCATCAGGCTTCCAAGCAGCTCTCAAGGAAACTCAGTTTTCACACTCTATGCTTAGTGCCCTTTGAGTGCATTATCTAGGAATGAACCTGGTAGAGCATCCCACACAAACCAATGCTCCACATGCGGGTTTCACATGCCACCAACTCCACATTCTCAGGCAACTTCAGCGCCACAGCCGTTTTCAGATAGTCCTCAATGCATAGGCTCTTGACGCAAATATTGGTGTGAGAGCTAATTCAATCAAGGAAACACTGCATGTTGGTGAAGGGCATATTGAAGAAGGATCAGCCGAGTGGTTCTTGTGGGAGAACAACTCCATTTGGCTCACTAACTTCACACACCATCAGGCTTCCAAGCAGCTCTCAAGGAAACTCAGTTTTCACACTCTATGCTTAGTGCCCTTTGAGTGCCTAGGACTGAAATGAACCTTGGTGAGCATCCCACACAAACGAATGCTCCACATGCGGGTTTCACATGCCACCAACTCCACATTCACTGGCAACTTCAGCGCTACAGCCGTTTTCAGATAGCCCTCAATGCAAAGGCTCTAGACTCAAATATTGGTGTGAGAGCTAATTCAATCAAGGAAATACTGCATGTTGGTGAATGCCATATTGAAGAAGGATCAGCCAAGTGGTTCTTGTGGGAGAACAACTCCATTTGGCTCACTAACTTCACACACCATCAGGCTTCCAAGCAGCTCTCAAGGAAACTCAGTTTTCACACTCTATGCTTAATGCCCTTTGAGTGCCTAACTGAAATGAAGCTTGGTGAGCATCCCACACAAACGAATGCTCCACATGCGGGTTTCACATGCCACCAGCTACACATTCACAGGCAACTTCAGCGCTACAGCCGTTTTCAGATAGCCCTCAATGCAAAGGCTCTAGACGCAAATATTGGTGTGAGAGCTAATTCAATCAAGGAAACACTGCATGTTGGTGAAGGGCATATTGAAGAAGGATCAGCCGAGTGGTTCTTGTGGGAGAACAACTCCATTTGGCTCACTAACTTCAAACACCATCAGGCTTCCAAGCAGCTCTCAAGGAAACTCAGTTTTCACACTCTATGCTTAGTGCCCTCTGAGTGCATTATCTAGGAATGAACCTGGTAGAGCATCCCACACAAACCAATGCTCCACATGCGGGTTTTACATGCCACCAACTCCACATTCTCAGGCAACTTCAGCGCTACAGCCGTTTTCAGATAGCCCTCAATGCAAAGGCTCTAGACACAAATATTGGTGTGAGAGCTAATTCAATCAAGGAAACACTGCATGTTGGTGAAGGGCATATTGAAGAAGGATCAGCCGAGTGGTTCTTGTGGGAGAACAACTCCATTTGGCTCACTAACTTCACACACCATCAGGCTTCCAAGCAGCTCTCAAGGAAACTCAGTTTTCACACTCTATGCTTAGTGCCCTTTGAGTGCCTAGGACTGAAATGAAGCTTGGTGAGCATCCCACACAAACGAATGCTCCACATGCGGGTTTCACATGCCACCAACTCCACATTCTCAGGCAACTTCAGCGCCACAGCCGTTTTCAGATAGTCCTCAATGCAACGGCTCTAGACGCAAATATTGGTGTGAGAGCTAATTCAATCAAGGAAACACTGCATGTTGGTGAAGGGCATATTGAAGAAGGATCAGCCGAGTGGTTCTTGTGGGAGAACAACTCCATTTGGCTCACTAACTTCAAACACCATCAGGCTTCCAAGCAGCTCTCAAGGAAACTCAGTTTTCACACTCTATGCTTAGTGCCCTTTGAGTGCCTAGGACTGAAATGAAGCTTGGTGAGCATCCCACACAAACGAATGCTCCACATGCGGGTTTCACATGCCACCAACTCCACATTCACTGGCAACTTCAGCGCTACAGCCGTTTTCAGATAGCCCTCAATGCAAAGGCTCTAGACGCAAATATTGGTGTGAGAGCTAATTCAATCAAGGAAATACTGCATGTTGGTGAAGGGCATATTGAAGAAGGATCAGCCGAGTGGTTCTTGTGGGAGAACAACTCCATTTGGCTCACTAACTTCACACACCATCAGGCTTCCAAGCAGCTCTCAAGGAAACTCAGTTTTCACACTCTATGCTTAGTGCCCTTTGAGTGCCTAGGACTGAAATGAAGCTTGATGAGCATCCCACACAAACGAATGCTCCACATGCGGGTTTCACATGCCACCAACTCCACATTCACAGGCAACTTCAGCGCCACAGCCGTTTTCAGATAGCCTTCAATGCAAAGGCTCTAGACGCAAATATTGGTGTGAGAGCTAATTCAATCAAGGAAACACTGCATGTTGGTGAAGGGCATATTGAAGAAGGATCAGCCGAGTGGTTCTTGTGGGAGAACAACTCCATTTGGCTCACTAACTTCACACACCATCAGGCTTCCAAGCAGCTCTCAAGGAAACTCAGTTTTCACACTCTATGCTTAGTACCCTTTGAGTGCATTATCTAGGAATGAACCTGGTAGAGCATCCCACACAAACGAATGCTCCACATGCGGGTTTCACATGCCACCAACTCCAGATTCTCAGGCAACTTCAGCGCTACAGCCATTTTCAGATAGCCCTCAATGCAAAGGCTCTAGACGCAAATATTGGTGTGAGAGTTAATTCAATCAAGGAAACACTGCATGTTGGTGAAGGGCATATTGAAGAAGGATCAGCCGAGTGGTTCTTGTGGGAGAACAACTCCATTTGGCTCACTAACTTCACACACCATCAGGCTTCCAAGCAGCTCTCAAGGAAACTCAGTTTTCACACTCTATGCTTAGTGCCCTTTGAGTGCATTATCTAGGAATGAACCTGGTAGAGCATCCCACACAAACCAATGCTCCACATGCGGGTTTCACATGCCACCAACTCCACATTCACAGGCAACTTCAGCGCTACAGCCGTTTTCAGATAGCCCTCAATGCAAAGGCTCTAGACGCAAATATTGGTGTGAGAGCTAATTCAATCAAGGAAACACTGCATGTTGGTGAAGGGCATATTGAAGAAGGATCAGCCGAGTGGTTCTTGTGGGAGAACAACTCCATTTGGCTCACTAACTTCACACACCATCAGGCTTCCAAGCAGCTCTCAAGGAAACTCAGTTTTCACACTCTATGCTTAGTGCCCTTTGAGTGCCTAGGACTGAAATGAAGCTTGGTGAGCATCCCACACAAACGAATGCTCCAATGCGGGTTTCACATGCCACCAACTCCACATTCTCAGGCAACTTCAGCGCCACAGCCGTTTTCAGATAGTCCTCAATGCATAGGCTCTTGACGCAAATATTGGTGTGAGAGCTAATTCAATCAAGGAAACACTGCATGTTGGTGAAGGGCATATTGAAGAAGGATCAGCCGAGTGGTTCTTGTGTAAGAACAACTCCATTTGGCTCACTAACTTCACACACCATCAGGCTTCCAAGCAGCTCTTAAGGAAACTCAGTTTTCACACTCTATGCTTAGTGCCCTTTGAGTGCATTATCTAGGAATGAACCTGGTAGAGCATCCCACACAAACGAATGCTCCACATGCGGGTTTCACATGCCACCAACTCCAGATTCTCAGGCAACTTCAGCGCTACAGCCGTTTTCAGATAGCCCTCAATGCAAAGGCTCTAGACGCAAATATTGGTGTGAGAGCTAATTCAATCAAGGAAACACTGCATGTTGGTGAAGGGCATATTGAAGAAGGATCAGCCGAGTGGTTCTTGTGGGAGAACAACTCCATTTGGCTCACTAACTTCACACACCATCAGGCTTCCAAGCAGCTCTCAAGGAAACTCAGTTTTCACACTCTATGCTTAGTGCCCTTTGAGTGCCTAGGACTGAAATGAACCTTGGTGAGCATCCCACACAAACGAATGCTCCACATGCGGGTTTCACATGCCACCAACTCCACATTCACAGGCAACTTCAGCGCTAGAGCCGTTTTCAGATAGCCCTTAATGCAACGGCTCTAGACGCAAATATTGGTGTGAGAGCTAATTCAATCAAGGAAACACTGCATGTTGGTGAAGGGCATATTGAAGAAGGATCAGCCGAGTGGTTCTTGTGGGAGAACAACTCCATTTGGCTCACTAACTTCACACACCATCAGGCTTCCAAGCAGCTCTCAAGCAAACTCAGTTTTCACACTCAATGCTTAGTGCCCTCTGAGTGCATTATCTAGGAATGAACCTGGTAGAGCATACCACACAAACGAATGCTCCACATGCGGGTTTCACATGCCACCAACTCCACATTCACTGGCAACTTCAGCGCTACAGCCGTTTTCAGATAGCCCTCAATGCAAAGGCTCTAGACACAAATATTGGTGTGAGAGCTAATTCAATCAAGGAAACACTGCATGTTGGTGAAGGGCATATTGAAGAAGGATCAGCCGAGTGGTTCTTGTGGGAGAACAACTCCATTTGGCTCACTAACTTCACACACCATCAGGCTTCCAAGCAGCTCTCAAGGAAACTCAGTTTTCACACTCTATGCTTAGTGCCCTTTGAGTGCCTAGGACTGAAATGAAGCTTGGTGAGCATCCCACACAAACGAATGCTCCAATGCGGGTTTCACATGCCACCAACTCCACATTCTCAGGCAACTTCAGCGCCACAGCCGTTTTCAGATAGTCCTCAATGCATAGGCTCTTGACGCAAATATTGGTGTGAGAGCTAATTCAATCAAGGAAACACTGCATGTTGGTGAAGGGCATATTGAAGAAGGATCAGCCGAGTGGTTCTTGTGGGAGAACAACTCCATTTGGCTCACTAACTTCACACACCATCAGGCTTCCAAGCAGCTCTCAAGGAAACTCAGTTTTCACACTCTATGCTTAGTGCCCTTTGAGTGCCTAGGACTGAAATGAAGCTTGGTGAGCATCCCACACAAACGAATGCTCCACATGCGGGTTTCACATGCCACCAACTCCACATTCTCAGGCAACTTCAGCGCTACAGCCGTTTTCAGATAGCCCTCAATGCAAAGGCTCTAGACGCAAATATTGGTGTGAGAGCTAATTCAATCAAGGAAATACTGCATGTTGGTGAATGGCATATTGAAGAAGGATCAGCCAAGTGGTTCTTGTGGGAGAACAACTCCATTTGGCTCACTAACTTCACACACCATCAGGCTTCCAAGCAGCTCTCAAGGAAACTCAGTTTTCACACTCTATGCTTAGTGCCCTTTGAGTGCCTAGGACTGAAATGAAGCTTGGGGAGCATCCCACACAAACGAATGCTCCACATGCGGGTTTCACATGCCACCAACTCCAGATTCTCAGGCAACTTCAGCGCCACAACCGTTTTCAGATAGTCCTCGATGCAAAGGCTCTTGACGCAAATATTGGTGTGAGAGCTAATTCAATCAAGGAAACACTGCATGTTGGTGAAGGGCATATTGAAGAAGGATCAGCCGAGTGGTTCTTGTGGGATAACAACTCCATTTGGCTCACTAACTTCACACACCATCAGGCTTCCAAGCAGCTCTCAAATAAACTCAGTTTTCACACTCTATGCTTAGTGCCCTTTGAGTGCATTATCTAGGAATGAACCTGGTAGAGCATCCCACACAAACCAATGCTCCACATGCGGGTTTCACATGCCACCAACTCCACATTCTCAGGCAACTTCAGCGCCACAGCCGTTTTCAGATAGTCCTCAATGCATATTCTCTTGACGCAAATATTGGTGTGAGAGCTAATTCAATCAAGGAAACACTGCATGTTGGTGAAGGGCATATTGAAGAAGGATCAGAAAAGTGGTTCTTGTGGGAGAACAACTCCATTTGGCTCACTAACTTCACACACCATCAGGCTTCCAAGCAGCTCTCAAGGAAACTCAGTTTTCACACTCTATGCTTAGTGCCCTTTGAGTGCCTAGGACTGAAATGAAGCTTGGTGAGCATCCCACACAAACGAATGCTCCACATGCGGGTTTCACATGCCACCAACTCCACATTCACTGGCAACTTCAGCGTTACAGCCGTTTTCAGATAGCCCTCAATGCAAAGGCTCTTGACGCAAATATTGGTGTGAGAGCTAATTCAATCAAGGAAATACTGCATGTTGGTGAATGGCATATTGAAGAAGGATCAGCCAAGTGGTTCTTGTGGGAGAACAACTCCATTTGGCTCACTAACTTCACACACCATCAGGCTTCCAAGCAGCTCTCAAGGAAACTCAGTTTTCACACTCTATGCTTAATGCCCTTTGAGTGCCTAGACTGAAATGAAGCTTGGTGAGCATCCCACACAAACGAATGCTCCACATGCGGGTTTCACATGCCACCAACTCCACATTCACAGGCAACTTCAGCGCTACAGCCGTTTTCAGATAGCCCTCAATGCAAAGGCTCTAGACGCAAATATTGGTGTGAGAGCTAATTCAATCAAGGAAACACTGCATGTTGGTGAAGGGCATATTGAAGAAGGATCAGCCGAGTGGTTCTTGTGGGAGAACAACTCCATTTGGCTCACTAACTTCACACACCATCAGGCTTCCAAGCAGCTCTCAAGGAAACTCAGTTTTCACACTCTATGCTTAGTGCCCTTTGAGTGCCTAGGACTGAAATGAAGCTTGGTGAGCATCCCACACAAACGAATGCTCCAATGCGGGTTTCACATGCCACCAACTCCACAATCTCAGGCAACTTCAGCGCCACAGCCGTTTTCAGATAGCCTTCAATGCAAAGGCTCTAGACGCAAATATTGGTGTGAGAGCTAATTCAATCAAGGAAACACTGCATGTTGGTGAAGGGCATATTGAAGAAGGATCAGCCGAGTGGTTCTTGTGGGAGAACAACTCCATTTGGCTCACTAACTTCACACACCATCAGGCTTCCAAGCAGCTCTCAAGGAAACTCAGTTTTCACACTCTATGCTTAGTGCCCTTTGAGTGCATTATCTAGGAATGAACCTGGTAGAGCATCCCACACAAACGAATGCTCCACATGCGGGTTTCACATGCCACCAACTCCAGATTCTCAGGCAACTTCAGCGCTACAGCCGTTTTCAGATAGCCCTCAATGCAAAGGCTCTAGACGCAAATATTGGTGTGAGAGCTAATTCAATCAAGGAAACACTGCATGTTGGTGAAGGGCATATTGAAGAAGGATCAGCCGAGTGGTTCTTGTGGGAGAACAACTCCATTTGGCTCACTAACTTCACACACCATCAGGCTTCCAAGCAGCTCTCAAGGAAACTCAGTTTTCACACTCTATGCTTAGTGCCCTTTGAGTGCATTATCTAGGAATGAACCTGGTAGAGCATCCCACACAAACCAATGCTCCACATGCGGGTTTCACATGCCACCAACTCCACATTCTCAGGCAACTTCAGCGCCACAGCCGTTTTCAGATAGTCCTCAATGCATAGGCTCTTGACGCAAATATTGGTGTGAGAGCTAATTCAATCAAGGAAACACTGCATGTTGGTGAAGGGCATATTGAAGAAGGATCAGCCGAGTGGTTCTTGTGGGAGAACAACTCCATTTGGCTCACTAACTTCACACACCATCAGGCTTCCAAGCAGCTCTCAAGGAAACTCAGTTTTCACACTCTATGCTTAGTGCCCTTTGAGTGCCTAGGACTGAAATGAAGCTTGGTGAGCATCCCACACAAACGAATGCTCCACATGCGGGTTTCACATGCCACCAACTCCACATTCACAGGCAACTTCAGCGCCACAGCCGTTTTCAGATAGCCCTCAATGCAAAGGCTCTAGACGCAAATATTGGTGTGAGAGCTAATTCAATCAAGGAAATACTGCATGTTGGTGAATGGCATATTGAAGAAGGATCAGCCGAGTGGTTCTTGTGGGAGAACAACTCCATTTGGCTCACTAACTTCACACACCATCAGGCTTCCAAGCAGCTCTCAAGGAAACTCAGTTTTCACACTCTATGCTTAGTGCCCTTTGAGTGCCTAGGACTGAAATGAAGCTTGGGGAGCATCCCACACAAACGAATGCTCCACATGCGGGTTTCACATGCCACCAACTCCAGATTCTCAGGCAACTTCAGCGCCACAACCGTTTTCAGATAGTCCTCAATGCAAAGGCTCTTGACGCAAATATTGGTGTGAGAGCTAATTCAATCAAGGAAACACTGCATGTTGGTGAAGGGCATATTGAAGAAGGATCAGAAAAGTGGTTCTTGTGGGAGAACAACTCCATTTGGCTCACTAACTTCACACACCATCAGGCTTCCAAGCAGCTCTCAAGGAAACTCAGTTTTCACACTCTATGCTTAATGCCCTTTGAGTGCCTAGACTGAAATGAAGCTTGGTGAGCATCCCACACAAACGAATGCTCCACATGCGGGTTTCACATGCAACCAACTCCACATTCACAGGCAACTTCAGCGCTACAGCCGTTTTCAGATAGCCCTCAATGCAAAGGCTCTAGACGCAAATATTGGTGTGAGAGCTAATTCAATCAAGGAAACACTGCATGTTGGTGAAGGGCATATTGAAGAAGGATCAGCCGAGTGGTTCTTGTGGGAGAACAACTCCATTTGGCTCACTAACTTCACACACCATCAGGCTTCCAAGCAGCTCTCAAGGAAACTCAGTTTTCACACTCTATGCTTAGTGCCCTCTGAGTGCATTATCTAGGAATGAACCTGGTAGAGCATCCCACACAAACGAATGCTCCACATGCGGGTTTCACATGCCACCAACTCCACATTCTCAGGCAACTTCAGCGCCACAGCCGTTTTCAGATAGCCCTCAATGCAAAGGCTCTAGACGCAAATATTGGTGTGAGAGCTAATTCAATCAAGGAAACACTGCATGTTGGTGAAGGGCATATTGAAGAAGGATCAGCCGAGTGGTTCTTGTGGGAGAACAACTCCATTTGGCTCACTAACTTCACACACCATCAGGCTTCCAAGCAGCTCTCAAGGAAACTCAGTTTTCACACTCTATGCTTAGTGCCCTTTGAGTGCCTAGGACTGAAATGAACCTTGGTGAGCATCCCACACAAACGAATGCTCCACATGCGGGTTTCACATGCCACCAACTCCACATTCACTGGCAACTTCAGCGCTACAGCCGTTTTCAGATAGCCCTCAATGCAAAGGCTCTAGACGCAAATATTGGTGTGAGAGCTAATTCAATCAAGGAAATACTGCATGTTGGTGAATGGCATATTGAAGAAGGATCAGCCAAGTGGTTCTTGTGGGAGAACAACTCCATTTGGCTCACTAACTTCACACACCATCAGGCTTCCAAGCAGCTCTCAAGGAAACTCAGTTTTCACACTCTATGCTTAGTGCCCTTTGAGTGCCTAGGACTGAAATGAAGCTTGGGGAGCATCCCACACAAACGAATGCTCCACATGCGGGTTTCACATGCCACCAACTCCACATTCACAGGCAACTTCAGCGCCACAACCGTTTTCAGATAGTCCTCAATGCAAAGGCTCTTGACGCAAATATTGGTGTGAGAGCTAATTCAATCAAGGAAACACTGCATGTTGGTGAAGGGCATATTGAAGAAGGATCAGAAAAGTGGTTCTTGTGGGAGAACAACTCCATTTGGCTCACTAACTTCACACACCATCAGGCTTCCAAGCAGCTCTCAAGGAAACTCAGTTTTCACACTCTATGCTTAGTGCCCTTTGAGTGCATTATCTAGGAATGAACCTGGTAGATCATCCCACACAAACGAATGCTCCACATGCGGGTTTCACATGCCACCAACTCCACATTCTCAGGCAACTTCAGCGCCACAGCCGTTTTCAGATAGTCCTCAATGCATAGGCTCTTGACGCAAATATTGGTGTGAGAGCTAATTCAATCAAGGAAACAATGCATGTTGGTGAAGGGCATATTGAAGAAGGATCAGCCGAGTGGTTCTTGTGGGAGAACAAGTCCATTTGGCTCACTAACTTCACACACCATCAGGCTTCCAAGCAGCTCTCAAGGAAACTCAGTTTTCACACTCTATGCTTAGTGCCCTTTGAGTGCCTAGGACTGAAATGAAGCTTGGTGAGCATCCCACACAAACGAATGCTCCACATGCGGGTTTCACATGCCACCAACTCCACATTCACTGGCAACTTCAGCGCCACAGCCGTTTTCAGATAGCCCTCAATGCAAAGGCTCTAGACGCAAATATTGGTGTGAGAGCTAATTCAATCAAGGAAATACTGCGTGTTGGTGAAGGGCATATTGAAGAAGGATCAGCCAAGTGGTTCTTGTGGGAGAACAACTCCATTTGGCTCACTAACTTCACACACCATCAGGCTTCCAAGCAGCTCTCAAGGAAACTCAGTTTTCACACTCTATGCTTAGTGCCCTTTGAGTGCCTAGGACTGAAATGAAGCTTGGTGAGCATCCCACACAAACGAATGCTCCACATGCGGGTTTCACATGCCACCAACTCCACATTCTCAGGCAACTTCAGCGCCACAGCCGTTTTCAGATAGTCCTCAATGCATAGGCTCTTGACGCAAATATTGGTGTGAGAGCTAATTCAATCAAGGAAACACTGCATGTTGGTGAAGGGCATATTGAAGAAGGATCAGCCGAGTGGTTCTTGTGGGAGAACAACTCCATTTGGCTCACTAACTTCACACACCATCAGGCTTCCAAGCAGCTCTCAAGGAAACTCAGTTTTCACACTCTATGCTTAGTGCCCTTTGAGTGCCTAGGACTGAAATGAAGCTTGGTGAGCATCCCACACAAACGAATGCTCCACATGCGGGTTTCACATGCCACCAACTCCACATTCTCAGGCAACTTCAGCGCCACAGCCGTTTTCAGATAGTCCTCAATGCAAAGGCTCTTGACGCAAATATTGGTGTGAGAGCTAATTCAATCAAGGAAACACTGCATGTTGGTGAAGGGCATATTGAAGAAGGATCAGCCGAGTGGTTCTTGTGGGAGAACAACTCCATTTGGCTCACTAACTTCACACACCATCAGGCTTCCAAGCAGCTCTCAAGGAAACTCAGTTTTCACACTCTATGCTTAGTGCCCTTTGAGTGCCTAGGACTGAAATGAAGCTTGGTGAGCATCCCACACAAACGAATGCTCCACATGCGGGTTTCACATGCCACCAACTCCACATTCTCAGGCAACTTCAGCGCCACAGCCGTTTTCAGATAGTCCTCAATGCAAAGGCTCTTGACGCAAATATTGGTGTGAGAGCTAATTCAATCAAGGAAACACTGCATGTTGGTGAAGGGCATATTGAAGAAGGATCAGAAAAGTGGTTCTTGTGGGAGAACAACTCCATTTGGCTCACTAACTTCACACACCATCAGGCTTCCAAGCAGCTCTCAAGGAAACTCAGTTTTCACACTCTATGCTTAATGCCCTTTGAGTGCCTAGACTGAAATGAAGCTTGGTGAGCATCCCACACAAACGAATGCTCCACATGCGGGTTTCACATGCAACCAACTCCACATTCACAGGCAACTTCAGCGCTACAGCCGTTTTCAGATAGCCCTCAATGCAAAGGCTCTAGACGCAAATATTGGTGTGAGAGCTAATTCAATCAAGGAAACACTGCATGTTGGTGAAGGGCATATTGAAGAAGGATCAGCCGAGTGGTTCTTGTGGGAGAACAACTCCATTTGGCTCACTAACTTCACACACCATCAGGCTTCCAAGCAGCTCTCAAGCAAACTCAGTTTTCACACTCTATGCTTAGTGCCCTCTGAGTGCATTATCTAGGAATGAACCTGGTAGAGCATCCCACACAAACGAATGCTCCACATGCGGGTTTCACATGCCACCAACTCCAGATTCTCAGGCAACTTCAGCGCTACAGCCGTTTTCAGATAGCCCTCAATGCAAAGGCTCTAGACGCAAATATTGGTGTGAGAGCTAATTCAATCAAGGAAATACTGCGTGTTGGTGAAGGGCATATTGAAGAAGGATCAGCCAAGTGGTTCTTGTGGGAGAACAACTCCATTTGGCTCACTAACTTCACACACCATCAGGCTTCCAAGCAGCTCTCAAGGAAACTCAGTTTTCACACTCTATGCTTAGTGCCCTTTGAGTGCCTAGGACTGAAATGAAGCTTGGTGAGCATCCCACACAAACGAATGCTCCACATGCGGGTTTCACATGCCACCAACTCCACATTCTCAGGCAACTTCAGCGCCACAGCCGTTTTCAGATAGTCCTCAATGCAAAGGCTCTTGACGCAAATATTGGTGTGAGAGCTAATTCAATCAAGGAAACACTGCATGTTGGTGAAGGGCATATTGAAGAAGGATCAGAAAAGTGGTTCTTGTGGGAGAACAACTCCATTTGGCTCACTAACTTCACACACCATCAGGCTTCCAAGCAGCTCTCAAGGAAACTCAGTTTTCACACTCTATGCTTAATGCCCTTTGAGTGCCTAGACTGAAATGAAGCTTGGTGAGCATCCCACACAAACGAATGCTCCACATGCGGGTTTCACATGCAACCAACTCCACATTCACAGGCAACTTCAGCGCTACAGCCGTTTTCAGATAGCCCTCAATGCAAAGGCTCTAGACGCAAATATTGGTGTGAGAGCTAATTCAATCAAGGAAACACTGCATGTTGGTGAAGGGCATATTGAAGAAGGATCAGCCGAGTGGTTCTTGTGGGAGAACAACTCCATTTGGCTCACTAACTTCACACACCATCAGGCTTCCAAGCAGCTCTCAAGCAAACTCAGTTTTCACACTCTATGCTTAGTGCCCTCTGAGTGCATTATCTAGGAATGAACCTGGTAGAGCATCCCACACAAACGAATGCTCCACATGCGGGTTTCACATGCCACCAACTCCAGATTCTCAGGCAACTTCAGCGCTACAGCCGTTTTCAGATAGCCCTCAATGCAAAGGCTCTAGACGCAAATATTGGTGTGAGAGCTAATTCAATCAAGGAAACACTGCATGTTGGTGAAGGGCATATTGAAGAAGGATCAGCCGAGTGGTTCTTGTGGGAGAACAACTCCATTTGGCTCACTAACTTCACACACCATCAGGCTTCCAAGCAGCTCTCAAGGAAACTCAGTTTTCACACTCTATGCTTAGTGCCCTTTGAGTGCCTAGGACTGAAATGAAGCTTGGTGAGCATCCCACACAAACGAATGCTCCACATGCGGGTTTCACATGCCACCAACTCCACATTCACTGGCAACTTCAGCGCTACAGCCGTTTTCAGATAGCCCTCAATGCAAAGGCTCTAGACGCAAATATTGGTGTGAGAGCTAATTCAATCTAGGAAATACTGCATGTTGGTGAATGGCATATTGAAGAAGGATCAGCCAAGTGGTTCTTGTGGGAGAACAACTCCATTTGGCTCACTAACTTCACACACCATCAGGCTTCCAAGCAGCTCTCAAGGAAACTCAGTTTTCACACTCTATGCTTAGTGCCCTTTGAGTGCCTAGGACTGAAATGAAGCTTGGGGAGCATCCCACACAAACGAATGCTCCACATGCGGGTTTCACATGCCACCAACTCCAGATTCTCAGGCAACTTCAGCGCCACAACCGTTTTCAGATAGTCCTCAATGCAAAGGCTCTTGACGCAAATATTGGTGTGAGAGCTAATTCAATCAAGGAAACACTGCATGTTGGTGAAGGGCATATTGAAGAAGGATCAGAAAAGTGGTTCTTGTGGGAGAACAACTCCATTTGGCTCACTAACTTCACACACCATCAGGCTTCCAAGCAGCTCTCAAGGAAACTCAGTTTTCACACTCTATGCTTAGTGCCCTTTGAGTGCCTAGGACTGAAATGAAGCTTGGTGAGCATCCCACACAAACGAATGCTCCACATGCGGATTTCACATGCCACCAACTCCACATTCACTGGCAACTTCAGCGCTACAGCCGTTTTCAGATAGCCCTCAATGCAAAGGCTCTAGACGCAAATATTGGTGTGAGAGCTAATTCAATCAAGGAAATACTGCATGTTGGTGAATGGCATATTGAAGAAGGATCAGCCAAGTGGTTCTTGTGGGAGAACAACTCCATTTGGCTCACTAACTTCACACACCATCAGGCTTCCAAGCAGCTCTCAAGGAAACTCAGTTTTCACACTCTATGCTTAATGCCCTTTGAGTGCCTAGACTGAAATGAAGCTTGGTGAGCATCCCACACAAACGAATGCTCCACATGCGGGTTTCACATGCCACCAACTCCACATTCACAGGCAACTTCAGCGCTACAGCCGTTTTCAGATAGCCCTCAATGCAAAGGCTCTAGACGCAAATATTGGTGTGAGAGCTAATTCAATCAAGGAAACACTGCATGTTGGTGAAGGGCATATTGAAGAAGGATCAGCCGAGTGGTTCTTGTGGGAGAACAACTCCATTTGGCTCACTAACTTCACACACCATCAGGCTTCCAAGCAGCTCTCAAGCAAACTCAGTTTTCACACTCTATGCTTAGTGCCCTCTGAGTGCATTATCTAGGAATGAACCTGGTAGAGCATACCACACAAACGAATGCTCCACATGCGGGTTTCACAGGCCACCAACTCCACATTCACTGGCAACTTCAGCGCTACAGCCGTTTTCAGATAGCCCTCAATGCAAAGGCTCTAGACACAAATATTGGTGTGAGAGCTAATTCAATCAAGGAAACACTGCATGTTGGTGAAGGGCATATTGAAGAAGGATCAGCCGAGTGGTTCTTGTGGGAGAACAACTCCATTTGGCTCACTAACTTCACACACCATCAGGCTTCCAAGCAGCTCTCAAGGAAACTCAGTTTTCACACTCTATGCTTAGTGCCCTTTGAGTGCCTACACTGAAATGAAGCTTGGTGAGCATCCCACACAAACGAATGCTCCACATGCGGGTTTCACATGCCACCAACTCCACATTCACTGGCAACTTCAGCGCCACAGCCGTTTTCAGATAGCCCTCAATGCAAAGGCTCTAGACGCAAATATTGGTGTGAGAGCTAATTCAATCAAGGAAATACTGCGTGTTGGTGAAGGGCATATTGAAGAAGGATCAGCCAAGTGGTTCTTGTGGGAGAACAACTCCATTTGGCTCACTAACTTCACACACCATCAGGCTTCCAAGCAGCTCTCAAGGAAACTCAGTTTTCACACTCTATGCTTAGTGCCCTTTGAGTGCCTAGGACTGAAATGAAGCTTGGTGAGCATCCCACACAAACGAATGCTCCACATGCGGGTTTCACATGCCACCAACTCCACATTCTCAGGCAACTTCAG
>NW_026696910.1:0-26329 GCF_030435755.1 Ochotona princeps | reverse complement strand
CTGAGTTTCCTTGAGAGCTGCTTGGAAGCCTGATGGTGTGTGAAGTTAGTGAGCCAAATGGAGTTGTTCTCCCACAAGAACCACTCGGCTGATCCTTCTTCAATACGCCCTTCACCAACATGCAGTGTTTCCTTGATTGAATTAGCTCTCACACCAATATTTGCGTCTAGAGCCTTTGCATTGAGGGCTATCTGAAAACTGCTGTGGCGCTGAAGTTGCCTGTGAATGTGGAGTTGGTGGCATGTGAAACCCGCATGTGGAGCAGTCGTTTGTGTGGGATGCTCTACCAGGTTCATTCCTAGATAATGCACTCAAAGGGCACTAAACATAGAGTGTGAAAACTGAGTTTCCTTGAGAGCTGCTTGGAAGCCTGATGGTGTGTGAAGTTAGTGAGCCAAATGGAGTTGTTCTCCCACAAGAACCACTAGGCTGATCCTTCAATATGCCCTTCACCAGCATGCAGTGTTTCCTTGATTGAATTAGCTCTCACACCAATATTTGCGTCTAGA
Organism: Ochotona princeps; assembly: GCF_030435755.1. NCBI lineage: Eukaryota > Metazoa > Chordata > Mammalia > Lagomorpha > Ochotonidae > Ochotona > Ochotona princeps. The sequence goes on along the minus strand of NW_026696910.1, from coordinate 25,820 downwards.
GCCTTTGCATTGAGGGCTATCTGAAAACGGCTGTGGCGCTGATGTTGCCTGTGAATGTGGAGTTGGTGGCATGTGAAACCCACATGTGGAGCATTCGTTTTTGTGGGATGCTGACCAAGCTTCATTTCTGTCCCAGGCACACAAAGGGCACTAAGCATAGAGTGTGAAAACTGAGTTTCCTTGAGAGCTGCTTGGAAGCCTGATGGTGTGTGAAGTTAGTGAGCCAAATTGAGTTGTTCTCCCACAAGAACTACTCGGCTGATCCTTCTTCAATATGCCCTTCACCAACATGCAGTGTTTCCTTGATTGAATTAGCTCTCACACCAATGTTTGCGTCTAGAGCCTTTGCATTGAGGGCTATCTGAAAACGGCTGTGGCGCTGAAGTTGCCTGTGAATGTGGAGTTGGTGGCATGTGAAACCCGCATGTGGAGCATTCGTTTGTGTGGGATGCTCTACCAGGATCATTCCTAGATAATGCACTCAAAGGGCACTAAGCATAGAGTGTGAAAACTGAGTTTCCTTGAGAGCTGCTTGGAAGCCTGATGGTGTGTGAAGTTAGTGAGCCAAATGGAGTTGTTGTCCCACAAGAACTACTCGGCTGATCCTTCTTCAATATGCCCTTCACCAACATGCAGTGTTTCCTTGATTGAATTAGCTCTCACACCAATATTTGCGTCTAGAGCCTTTGCATTGAGGGCTATCTGAAAACGGCTGTGGCGCTGAAGTTGCCTGTGCATGTGGAGTTGGTGGCATGTGAAACCCGCATGTGGAGCATTCGTTTGTGTGGGATGCTCTACCAGGTTCATTCCTAGATAATGCACTCAAAGGGCACTAAACATAGAGTGTGAAAACTGAGTTTCCTTGAGAGCTGCTTGGAAGAAGATGGTGTGTGAAGTTAGTGAGCCAAATGGAGTTGTTCTCCCACAAGAACCACTCGGCTGATCCTTCTTCAATATGCCCTTCACCAGCATGCAGTGTTTCCTTGATTGAATTAGCTCTCACACCAATATTTGCATCTAGAGCCTTTGCATTGAGGGCTATCTGAAAACGGCTGTGGCGCTGATGTTGCCTGTGAATGTGGAGTTGGTGGCATGTGAAACCCACATGTGGAGCATTCGTTTGTGTGGGATGCTGACCAAGCTTCATTTCTGTCCCAGGCACACAAAGGGCACTAAGCATAGAGTGTGAAAACTGAGTTTCCTTGAGAGCTGCTTGGAAGCCTGATGGTGTGTGAAGTTAGTGAGCCAAATGGAGTTGTTCTCCCACAAGAACCACTCGGCTGATCCTTCTTCAATATGCCCTTCACCAACATGCAGTGTTTCCTTGATTGAATTAGCTCTCACACCAATATTTGCGTCTAGAGCCTTTGCATTGAGGGCTATCTGAAAACGGCTGTGGCGCTGAAGTTGCCTGTCAATGTGGAGTTGGTGGCATGTGAAACCCGCATGTGGAGCATTCGTTTGTGTGGGATGTTGACCAAGCTTCATTTCAGTCCTAGGCACACATAGAGCACTAAGCATAGAGTGTGAAAACTGAGTTTCCTTGAGAGCTGCTTGGAAGCCTGATGGTGTGTGAAGTTAGTGAGCCAAATGGAGTTGTTCTCCCACAAGAACCACTCGGCTGATCCTTCTTCAATATGCCCTTCACCAACATGCAGTGTTTCCTTGATTGAAATAGCTCTCACACCAATATTTGCGTCTAGAGCCTTTGCATTGAGGGCTATCTGAAAACGGCTGTGGCGCTGAATTTGCCTGTGAATGTGGAGTTGGTGGCATGTGAAACCCGCATGTGGAGCATTCGTTTGTGTGGGATGTTGACCAAGCTTCATTTCAGTCCTAGGCACACATAGAGCACTAAGCATAGAGTGTGAAAACTGAGTTTCCCTGAGAGCTGCTTGGAAGCCTGATGGTGTGTGAAGTTAGTGAGCCAAATGGAGTTGTTCTCCCACAAGAACCACTCGGCTGATCCTTCTTCAATATGCCCTTCACCAACATGCAGTGTTTCCTTGATTGAATTAGCTCTCACACCAATATTTGCGTCTAGAGCCTTTGCATTGAGGGCTATCTGAAAACGGCTGTGGCGCTGAAGTTGCCTGTGAATGTGGAGTTGGTGGCATGTGAAACCCGCATGTGGAGCATTCGTTTGTGTGGGATGCTCTACCAGGTTCATTCCTAGATAATGCACTCAAAGGGCACTAAGCATAGAGTGTGAAAACTGAGTTTCCTTGAGAGCTGCTTGGAAGCCTGATGGTGTGTGAAGTTAGTGAGCCAAATGGAGTTGTTCTCCCACAAGAACCACTCGGCTGATCCTTCTTCAATATGCCCTTCACCAACATGCAGTGTTTCCTTGATTGAAATAGCTCTCACACCAATATTTGCGTCTAGAGCCTTTGCATTGAGGGCTATCTGAAAACGGCTGTGGCGCTGAAGTTGCCTGTGAATGTAGAGTTGGTGGCATGTGAAACCCGCATGTGGAGCATTCGTTTGTGTGGGATGTTGACCAAGCTTCATTTCAGTCCTAGGCACACATAGAGCACTAAGCATAGAGTGTGAAAACTGAGTTTCCCTGAGAGCTGCTTGGAAGCCTGATGGTGTGTGAAGTTAGTGAGCCAAATGGAGTTGTTCTCCCACAAGAACCACTCGGCTGATCCTTCTTCAATATGCCCTTCACCAACATGCAGTGTTTCCTTGATTGAATTAGCTCTCACACCAATATTTGCGTCTAGAGCCTTTGCATTGAGGGCTATCTGAAAACGGCTGTGGCGCTGAAGTTGCCTGTGAATGTGGAGTTGGTGGCATGTGAAACCCGCATGTGGAGCATTCGTTTGTGTGGGATGCTCTACCAGGTTCATTCCTAGATAAGGCACTCAAAGGGCACTAAGCATAGAGTGTGAAAACTGAGTTTCCTTGAGAGCTGCTTGGAAGCCTGATGGTGTGTGAATTTAGTGAGCCAAATGGAGTTGTTCTCCCACAAGAACCACTCGGCTGATCCTTCTTCAATATGCCCTTCACCAACATGCAGTGTTTCCTTGATTGAATTAGCTCTCACACCAATATTTGCGTCTAGAGCCTTTGCATTGAGGGCGATCTGAAAACGGCTGTGGCGCTGAAGTTGCCTGTGAATGTAGAGTTGGTGGCATGTAAAACCCGCATGTGGAGCATTCGTTTGTGTGGGATGCTCTACCAGGTTCATTTCAGTCCTAGCCATACAAAGGGCACTAAGCATAGAGTGTGAAAACTGAATTTCCTTTAGAGCTGCTTGGAAGCCTGATGGTGTGTGAAGTTAGTGAGCCAAATGGAGTTGTTCTCCCACAAGAACCACTCGGCTGATCCTTCTTCAATATGCCCTTCACCAACATGCAGTGTTTCCTTGATTGAATTAGCTCTCACACCAATATTTGCGTCTAGAGCCTTTGCATTGAGGGCTATCTGAAAACGGCTGTGGCGCTGAAGTTGCCTGTGAATGTGGAGTTGGTGGCATGTGAAACCCGCATGTGAAGCATTCGTTTGTGTGGGATGCTCTACCAGGTTCATTCCTAGATAATGCACTCAAAGGGCACTAAGCATAGAGTGTGAAAACTGAGTTTCCTTGAGAGCTGCTTGGAAGCCTGATGGTGTGTGAAGTTAGTGAGCCAAATGGAGTTGTTCTCCCACAAGAACCACTCGGCTGATCCTTCTTCAATATGCCCTTCACCAACATGCAGTGTTTCCTTGATTGAATTAGCTCTCACACCAATATTTGCGTCTAGAGCCTTTGCATTGAGGGCTATCTGAAAACGGCTGTGGCGCTGAAGTTGCCTGTGAATGTGGAGTTGGTGGCATGTGAAACCCGCATGTGGAGCATTCGTTTGTGTGGGATGCTGACCAAGCTTCATTTCAGTCCTAGGCACACAAAGGGCACTAAGCATAGAGTGTGAAAACTGAGTTTCCTTGAGAGCTGCTTGGAAGCCTGATGGTGTGTGAAGTTAGTGAGCCAAATGGAGTTGTTCTCCCACAAGATCCACTCGGCTGATCCTTCTTCAATATGCCCTTCACCAACATGCAGTGTTTCCTTGATTGAATTAGCTCTCACACCAATATTTGCGTCTAGAGCCTCTGCATTGAGGGCTATCTGAAAACGGCTGTGGCGCTGAAGTTGCCTGTGAATGTGGAGTTGGTGGCATGTGAAACCCGCATGTGGAGCATTCGTTTGTGTGGGATGCTCTACCAGGTTCATTCCTAGATAATGCACTCAAAGGGCACTAAGCATAGAGTGTGAAAACTGAGTTTCCTTGAGAGCTGCTTGGAAGCCTGATGGTGTGTGAAGTTAGTGAGCCAAATGGAGTTGTTCTCCCACAAGAACCACTCGGCTGATCCTTCTTCAATATGCCCTTCACCAACATGCAGTGTTTCCTTGATTGAAATAGCTCTCACACCAATATTTGCGTCTAGAGCCTTTGCATTGAGGGCTATCTGAAAACGGCTGTGGCGCTGAAGTTGCCTGTGAATGTGGAGTTGGTGGCATGTGAAACCCGCATGTGGAGCATTCGTTTGTGTGGGATGTTGACCAAGCTTCATTTCAGTCCTAGGCACACATAGAGCACTAAGCATAGAGTGTGAAAACTGAGTTTCCCTGAGAGCTGCTTGGAAGCCTGATGGTGTGTGAAGTTAGTGAGCCAAATGGAGTTGTTCTCCCACAAGAACCACTCGGCTGATCCTTCTTCAATATGCCCTTCACCAACATGCAGTGTTTCCTTGATTGAATTAGCTCTCACACCAATATTTGCGTCTAGAGCCTTTGCAATGAGGGCTATCTGAAAACGGCTGTGGCGCTGAAGTTGCCTGTGAATGTGGAGTTGGTGGCATGTGAAACCCGCATGTGGAGCATTCGTTTGTGTGGGATGCTCTACCAGGTTCATTCCTAGATAAGGCACTCAAAGGGCACTAAGCATAGAGTGTGAAAACTGAGTTTCCTTGAGAGCTGCTTGGAAGCCTGATGGTGTGTGAAGTTAGTGAGCCAAATGGAGTTGTTCTCCCACAAGAACCACTCGGCTGATCCTTCTTCAATATGCCCTTCACCAACATGCAGTGTTTCCTTGATTGAATTAGCTCTCACACCAATATTTGCGTCTAGAGCCTTTGCATTGAGGGCTATCTGAAAACGGCTGTGGCGCTGAAGTTGCCTGTGAATGTAGAGTTGGTGGCATGTGAAACCCGCATGTGGAGCATTCGTTTGTGTGGGATGCTCTACCAGGTTCATTTCAGTCCTAGCCATACAAAGGGCACTAAGCATAGAGTGTGAAAACTGAATTTCCTTTAGAGCTGCTTGGAAGCCTGATGGTGTGTGAAGTTAGTGAGCCAAATGGAGTTGTTCTCCCACAAGAACCACTCGGCTGATCCTTCTTCAATATGCCCTTCACCAACATGCAGTGTTTCCTTGATTGAATTAGCTCTCACACCAATATTTGCGTCTAGAGCCTTTGCATTGAGGGCTATCTGAATACGGCTGTGGCGCTGAAGTTGCCTGTGAATGTGGAGTTGGTGGCATGTGAAACCCGCATGTGAAGCATTCGTTTGTGTGGGATGCTCTACCAGGTTCATTCCTAGATAATGCACTCAAAGGGCACTAAGCATAGAGTGTGAAAACTGAGTTTCCTTGAGAGCTGCTTGGAAGCCTGATGGTGTGTGAAGTTAGTGAGCCAAATGGAGTTGTTCTCCCACAAGATCCACTCGGCTGATCCTTCTTCAATATGCCCTTCACCAACATGCAGTGTTTCCTTGATTGAATTAGCTCTCACACCAATATTTGTGTCTAGAGCCTTTGCATTGAGGGCTATCTGAAAACAGCTGTGGCGCTGAAGTTGCCTGTGAATGTGGAGTTGGTGGCATGTGAAACCCGCATGTGGAGCATTCGTTTGTGTGAGATGCTCTACCAGGTTCATTCCTAGATAATGCACTCAAAGGGCACTAAGCATAGAATGTGAAAACTGAGTTTCCTTGAGAGCTGCTTGGAAGCCTGATGGTGTGTGAAGTTAGTGAGCCAAATGGAGTTGTTCTCCCACAAGAACCACTCGCTGATCCTTCTTCAATATGCCCTTCACCAACATGCAGTGTTTCCTTGATTGAATTAGCTCTCACACCAATATTTGCGTCTAGAGCCTTTGCATTGAGGGCTATCTGAAAACGGCTGTGGCGCTGAAGTTGCCTGTGAATGTGGAGTTGGTGGCATGTGAAACCCGCATGTGGAGCATTCGTTTGTGTGGGATGCTCTACCAGGTTCATTCCTAGATAATGCACTCAAAGGGCACTAAGCATAGAGTGTGAAAACTGAGTTTTCTTGAGAGCTGCTTGGAAGCCTGATGGTGTGTGAAGTTAGTGAGCCAAATGGAGTTGTTCTCCCACAAGAACCACTCGGCTGATCCTTCTTCAATATGCCCTTCACCAACATGCCGTGTTTCCTTGATTGAATTAGCTCTCACACCAATATTTGCGTCTAGAGCCTTTGCATTGAGGGCTATCTGCAAACGGCTGTGGCGCTGAAGTTGCCTGTGAATGTGGAGTTGGTGGCATGTGAAACCCGCATGTGGAGCATTCGTTTGTGTGGGATGCTCTACCAGGTTCATTCCTAGATAATGCACTCAAAGGGCACTAAGCATAGAGTGTGAAAACTGAGTTTCCTTGAGAGCTGCTTGGAAGCCTGATGGTGTGTGAAGTTAGTGAGCCAAATGGAGTTGTTCTCCCACAAGAACCACTCGGCTGATCCTTCTTCAATATGCCCTTCACCAACATGCAGTGTTTCCTTGATTGAATTAGCTCTCACACCAATATTTGCGTCTAGAGCCTTTGCTTTGAGGGCTATCTGAAAACGACTGTGGCGCTGAAGTTGCCTGTGAATGTGGAGTTGGTGGCATGTGAAACCCGCATGTGGAGCATTCGTTTGTGTGGGATGCTGACCAAGCTTCATTTCAGTCCTAGGCACACAAAGAGCACTAAGCATAGAGTGTGAAAACTGAGTTTCCTTGAGAGCTGCTTGGAAGCCTGATGGTGTGTGAAGTTAGTGAGCCAAATGGAGTTGTTCTCCCACAAGAACCACTCGGCTGATCCTTCTTCAATATGCCCTCCACCAACATGCAGTGTTTCCTTGATTGAATTAGCTCTCACACCAATATTTGCGTCTAGAGCCTTTGCATTGAGGGCTATCTGAAAACGGCTGTGGCGCTGAAGTTGCCTGTCAATGTGGAGTTGGTGGCATGTGAAACCCGCATGTGGAGCATTCGCTTGTGTGGGATGCTCTACCAGGTTCATTCCTAGATAATGCACTCAAAGGGCACTAAGCATAGAGTGTGAAAACTGAGTTTCCTTGAGAGCTGCTTGGAAGCCTGATGGTGTGTGAAGTTAGTGAGCCAAATGGAGTTGTTCTCCCACAAGAACCACTCGGCTGATCCTTCTTCAATATGCCCTTCACCAACATGCAGTGTTTCCTTGATTGAATTAGCTCTCACACCAATATTTGCGTCTAGAGCCTTTGCATTGAGGGCTATCTGAAAACGGCTGTGGCGCTGAAGTTGCCTGTGAATGTAGAGTTGGTGGCATGTGAAACCCGCATGTGGAGCATTCGTTTGTGTGGGATGCTCTACCAGGTTCATTTCAGTCCTAGCCATACAAAGGGCACTAAGCATAGAGTGTGAAAACTGAATTTCCTTTAGAGCTGCTTGGAAGCCTGATGGTGTGTGAAGTTAGTGAGCCAAATGGAGTTGTTCTCCCACAAGAACCACTCGGCTGATCCTTCTTCAATATGCCCTTCACCAACATGCAGTGTTTCCTTGATTGAATTAGCTCTCACACCAATATTTGCGTCTAGAGCCTTTGCATTGAGGGCTATCTGAAAACGGCTGTGGCGCTGAAGTTGCCTGTGAATGTGGAGTTGGTGGCATGTGAAACCCGCATGTGGAGCATTCGTTTGTGTGGGATGCTCTACCAGGTTCATTCCTAGATAATGCACTCAAAGGGCACTAAGCATAGAGTGTGAAAACTGAGTTTCCTTGAGAGCTGCTTGGAAGCCTGATGGTGTGTGAAGTTAGTGAGCCAAATGGAGTTGTTCTCCCACAAGAACCACTCGGCTGATCCTTCTTCAATATGCCCTTCAGCAACATGCAGTGTTTCCTTGATTGAATTAGCTCTCACACCAATATTTGCGTCTAGAGCCTTTGCATTGAGGGCTATCTGAAAACAGCTGTGGCGCTGAAGTTGCCTGTGAATGTGGAGTTGGTGGCATGTGAAACCCGCATGTGAAGCATTCGTTTGTGTGGGATGCTCTACCAGGTTCATTCCTAGATAATGCACTCAAAGGGCACTAAGCATAGAGTGTGAAAACTGAGTTTCCTTGAGAGCTGCTTGGAAGCCTGATGGTGTGTGAAGTTAGTGAGCCAAATGGAGTTGTTCTCCCACAAGAACCACTCGGCTGATCCTTCTTCAATATGCCCTTCACCAACATGCAGTGTTTCCTTGATTGAATTAGCTCTCACACCAATATTTGCGTCTAGAGCCTTTGCATTGAGGGCTATCTGAAAACGGCTGTGGCGCTGAAGTTGCCTGTGAATGTGGAGTTGGTGGCATGTGAAACCCGCATGTGGAGCATTCGTTTGTGTGGGATGCTGACCAAGCTTCATTTCAGTCCTAGGCACACATAGAGCACTAAGCATAGAGTGTGAAAACTGAGTTTCCTTGAGAGCTGCTTGGAAGCCTGATGGTGTGTGAAGTTAGTGAGCCAAATGGAGTTGTTCTCCCACAAGAACCACTCGGCTGATCCTTCTTCAATATGCCCTTCACCAACATGCAGTGTTTCCTTGATTGAATTAGCTCTCACACCAATATTTGCGTCTAGAGCCTTTGCATTGAGGGCTACCTGAAAACGGCTGTGGCGCTGAAGTTGCCTGTGAATGTAGAGTTGGTGGCATGTGAAACCCGCATGTGGAGCATTCGTTTGTGTGGGATGCTCTACCAGGTTCATTTCAGTCCTAGCCATACAAAGGGCACTAAGCATAGAGTGTGAAAACTGAATTTCCTTTAGAGCTGCTTGGAAGCCTGATGGTGTGTGAAGTTAGTGAGCCAAATGGAGTTGTTCTCCCACAAGAACCACTCGGCTGATCCTTCTTCAATATGCCCTTCACCAACATGCAGTGTTTCCTTGATTGAATTAGCTCTCACACCAATATTTGCGTCTAGAGCCTTTGCATTGAGGGCTATCTGAAAACGGCTGTGGCGCTGAAGTTGCCTGTGAATGTGGAGTTGGTGGCATGTGAAACCCGCATGTGGAGCATTCGTTTGTGTGGGATGCTCTACCAGGTTCATTCCTAGATAATGCACTCAAAGGGCACTAAGCATAGAGTGTGAAAACTGAGTTTCCTTGAGAGCTGCTTGGAAGCCTGATGGTGTGTGAAGTTAGTGAGCCAAATGGAGTTGTTCTCCCACAAGAACCACTCGGCTGATCCTTCTTCAATATGCCCTTCAGCAACATGCAGTGTTTCCTTGATTGAATTAGCTCTCACACCAATATTTGCGTCTAGAGCCTTTGCATTGAGGGCTATCTGAAAACAGCTGTGGCGCTGAAGTTGCCTGTGAATGTGGAGTTGGTGGCATGTGAAACCCGCATGTGAAGCATTCGTTTGTGTGGGATGCTCTACCAGGTTCATTCCTAGATAATGCACTCAAAGGGCACTAAGCATAGAGTGTGAAAACTGAGTTTCCTTGAGAGCTGCTTGGAAGCCTGATGGTGTGTGAAGTTAGTGAGCCAAATGGAGTTGTTCTCCCACAAGAACCACTCGGCTGATCCTTCTTCAATATGCCCTTCACCAACATGCAGTGTTTCCTTGATTGAATTAGCTCTCACACCAATATTTGCGTCTAGAGCCTTTGCATTGAGGGCTATCTGAAAACGGCTGTGGCGCTGAAGTTGCCTGTGAATGTGGAGTTGGTGGCATGTGAAACCCGCATGTGGAGCATTCGTTTGTGTGGGATGCTGACCAAGCTTCATTTCAGTCCTAGGCACACATAGAGCACTAAGCATAGAGTGTGAAAACTGAGTTTCCTTGAGAGCTGCTTGGAAGCCTGATGGTGTGTGAAGTTAGTGAGCCAAATGGAGTTGTTCTCCCACAAGAACCACTCGGCTGATCCTTCTTCAATATGCCCTTCACCAACATGCAGTGTTTCCTTGATTGAATTAGCTCTCACACCAATATTTGCGTCTAGAGCCTTTGCATTGAGGGCTATCTGAAAACTGCTGTGGCGCTGAAGTTGCCTGTGAATGTGGAGTTGGTGGCATGTGAAACCCGCATGTGGAGCAGTCGTTTGTGTGGGATGCTCTACCAGGTTCATTCCTAGATAATGCACTCAAAGGGCACTAAACATAGAGTGTGAAAACTGAGTTTCCTTGAGAGCTGCTTGGAAGCCTGATGGTGTGTGAAGTTAGTGAGCCAAATGGAGTTGTTCTCCCACAAGAACCACTAGGCTGATCCTTCAATATGCCCTTCACCAGCATGCAGTGTTTCCTTGATTGAATTAGCTCTCACACCAATATTTGCGTCTAGAGCCTTTGCATTGAGGGCTATCTGAAAACGGCTGTGGCGCTGATGTTGCCTGTGAATGTGGAGTTGGTGGCATGTGAAACCCACATGTGGAGCATTCGTTTTTGTGGGATGCTGACCAAGCTTCATTTCTGTCCCAGGCACACAAAGGGCACTAAGCATAGAGTGTGAAAACTGAGTTTCCTTGAGAGCTGCTTGGAAGCCTGATGGTGTGTGAAGTTAGTGAGCCAAATGGAGTTGTTCTCCCACAAGAACCACTCGGCTGATCCTTCTTCAATATGCCCTTCACCAACATGCAGTGTTTCCTTGATTGAATTAGCTCTCACACCAATGTTTGCGTCTAGAGCCTTTGCATTGAGGGCTATCTGAAAACGGCTGTGGCGCTGAAGTTGCCTGTGAATGTGGAGTTGGTGGCATGTGAAACCCGCATGTGGAGCATTCGTTTGTGTGGGATGCTCTACCAGGATCATTCCTAGATAATGCACTCAAAGGGCACTAAGCATAGAGTGTGAAAACTGAGTTTCCTTGAGAGCTGCTTGGAAGAAGATGGTGTGTGAAGTTAGTGAGCCAAATGGAGTTGTTCTCCCACAAGAACCACTCGGCTGATCCTTCTTCAATATGCCCTTCACCAGCATGCAGTGTTTCCTTGATTGAATTAGCTCTCACACCAATATTTGCATCTAGAGCCTTTGCATTGAGGGCTATCTGAAAACGGCTGTGGCGCTGATGTTGCCTGTGAATGTGGAGTTGGTGGCATGTGAAACCCACATGTGGAGCATTCGTTTGTGTGGGATGCTGACCAAGCTTCATTTCTGTCCCAGGCACACAAAGGGCACTAAGCATAGAGTGTGAAAACTGAGTTTCCTTGAGAGCTGCTTGGAAGCCTGATGGTGTGTGAAGTTAGTGAGCCAAATGGAGTTGTTCTCCCACAAGAACCACTCGGCTGATCCTTCTTCAATATGCCCTTCACCAACATGCAGTGTTTCCTTGATTGAATTAGCTCTCACACCAATATTTGCGTCTAGAGCCTTTGCATTGAGGGCTATCTGAAAACGGCTGTGGCGCTGAAGTTGCCTGTCAATGTGGAGTTGGTGGCATGTGAAACCCGCATGTGGAGCATTCGTTTGTGTGGGATGTTGACCAAGCTTCATTTCAGTCCTAGGCACACATAGAGCACTAAGCATAGAGTGTGAAAACTGAGTTTCCTTGAGAGCTGCTTGGAAGCCTGATGGTGTGTGAAGTTAGTGAGCCAAATGGAGTTGTTCTCCCACAAGAACCACTCGGCTGATCCTTCTTCAATATGCCCTTCACCAACATGCAGTGTTTCCTTGATTGAATTAGCTCTCACACCAATATTTGCGTCTAGAGCCTTTGCATTGAGGGCTATCTGAAAACGGCTGTGGCGCTGAAGTTGCCTGTGAATGTGGAGTTGGTGGCATGTGAAACCCGCATGTGGAGCATTCGTTTGTGTGGGATGCTCTACCAGGTTCATTCCTAGATAATGCACTCAAAGGGCACTAAGCATAGAGTGTGAAAACTGAGTTTCCTTGAGAGCTGCTTGGAAGCCTGATGGTGTGTGAAGTTAGTGAGCCAAATGGAGTTGTTCTCCCACAAGAACCACTCGGCTGATCCTTCTTCAATATGCCCTTCACCAACATGCAGTGTTTCCTTGATTGAAATAGCTCTCACACCAATATTTGCGTCTAGAGCCTTTGCATTGAGGGCTATCTGAAAACGGCTGTGGCGCTGAATTTGCCTGTGAATGTGGAGTTGGTGGCATGTGAAACCCGCATGTGGAGCATTCGTTTGTGTGGGATGTTGACCAAGCTTCATTTCAGTCCTAGGCACACATAGAGCACTAAGCATAGAGTGTGAAAACTGAGTTTCCCTGAGAGCTGCTTGGAAGCCTGATGGTGTGTGAAGTTAGTGAGCCAAATGGAGTTGTTCTCCCACAAGAACCACTCGGCTGATCCTTCTTCAATATGCCCTTCACCAACATGCAGTGTTTCCTTGATTGAATTAGCTCTCACACCAATATTTGCGTCTAGAGCCTTTGCAATGAGGGCTATCTGAAAACGGCTGTGGCGCTGAAGTTGCCTGTGAATGTGGAGTTGGTGGCTGTGAAACCCGCATGTGGAGCATTCGTTTGTGTGGGATGCTCTACCAGGTTCATTCCTAGATAAGGCACTCAAAGGGCACTAAGCATAGAGTGTGAAAACTGAGTTTCCTTGAGAGCTGCTTGGAAGCCTGATGGTGTGTGAAGTTAGTGAGCCAAATGGAGTTGTTCTCCCACAAGAACCACTCGGCTGATCCTTCTTCAATATGCCCTTCACCAACATGCAGTGTTTCCTTGATTGAATTAGCTCTCACACCAATATTTGCGTCTAGAGCCTTTGCATTGAGGGCTATCTGAAAACGGCTGTGGCGCTGAAGTTGCCTGTGAATGTAGAGTTGGTGGCATGTGAAACCCGCATGTGGAGCATTCGTTTGTGTGGGATGCTCTACCAGGTTCATTTCAGTCCTAGCCATACAAAGGGCACTAAGCATAGAGTGTGAAAACTGAATTTCCTTTAGAGCTGCTTGGAAGCCTGATGGTGTGTGAAGTTAGTGAGCCAAATGGAGTTGTTCTCCCACAAGAACCACTCGGCTGATCCTTCTTCAATATGCCCTTCACCAACATGCACTGTTTCCTTAATTGAATTAGCTCTCACACCAATATTTGCGTCTAGAGCCTTTGCATTGAGGGCTATCTGAAAACGGCTGTGGCGCTGAAGTTGCCTGTGAATGTGGAGTTGGTGGCATGTGAAACCCGCATGTGAAGCATTCGTTTGTGTGGGATGCTCTACCAGGTTCATTCCTAGATAATGCACTCAAAGGGCACTAAGCATAGAGTGTGAAAACTGAGTTTCCTTGAGAGCTGCTTGGAAGCCTGATGGTGTGTGAAGTTAGTGAGCCAAATGGAGTTGTTCTCCCACAAGAACCACTCGGCTGATCCTTCTTCAATATGCCCTTCACCAACATGCAGTGTTTCCTTGATTGAATTAGCTCTCACACCAATATTTGCGTCTAGAGCCTTTGCATTGAGGGCTATCTGAAAACGGCTGTGGCGCTGAAGTTGCCTGTGAATGTGGAGTTGGTGGCATGTGAAACCCGCATGTGGAGCATTCGTTTGTGTGGGATGCTGACCAAGCTTCATTTCAGTCCTAGGCACACAAAGGGCACTAAGCATAGAGTGTGAAAACTGAGTTTCCCTGAGAGCTGCTTGGAAGCCTGATGGTGTGTGAAGTTAGTGAGCCAAATGGAGTTGTTCTCCCACAAGAACCACTCGGCTGATCCTTCTTCAATATGCCCTTCACCAACATGCAGTGTTTCCTTGATTGAATTAGCTCTCACACCAATATTTGCGTCTAGAGCCTTTGCAATGAGGGCTATCTGAAAACGGCTGTGGCGCTGAAGTTGCCTGTGAATGTGGAGTTGGTGGCTGTGAAACCCGCATGTGGAGCATTCGTTTGTGTGGGATGCTCTACCAGGTTCATTCCTAGATAAGGCACTCAAAGGGCACTAAGCATAGAGTGTGAAAACTGAGTTTCCTTGAGAGCTGCTTGGAAGCCTGATGGTGTGTGAAGTTAGTGAGCCAAATGGAGTTGTTCTCCCACAAGAACCACTCGGCTGATCCTTCTTCAATATGCCCTTCACCAACATGCAGTGTTTCCTTGATTGAATTAGCTCTCACACCAATATTTGCGTCTAGAGCCTTTGCATTGAGGGCGATCTGAAAACGGCTGTGGCGCTGAAGTTGCCTGTGAATGTAGAGTTGGTGGCATGTGAAACCCGCATGTGGAGCATTCGTTTGTGTGGGATGCTCTACCAGGTTCATTTCAGTCCTAGCCATACAAAGGGCACTAAGCATAGAGTGTGAAAACTGAATTTCCTTTAGAGCTGCTTGGAAGCCTGATGGTGTGTGAAGTTAGTGAGCCAAATGGAGTTGTTCTCCCACAAGAACCACTCGGCTGATCCTTCTTCAATATGCCCTTCACCAACATGCACTGTTTCCTTAATTGAATTAGCTCTCACACCAATATTTGCGTCTAGAGCCTTTGCATTGAGGGCTATCTGAAAACGGCTGTGGCGCTGAAGTTGCCTGTGAATGTGGAGTTGGTGGCATGTGAAACCCGCATGTGAAGCATTCGTTTGTGTGGGATGCTCTACCAGGTTCATTCCTAGATAATGCACTCAAAGGGCACTAAGCATAGAGTGTGAAAACTGAGTTTCCTTGAGAGCTGCTTGGAAGCCTGATGGTGTGTGAAGTTAGTGAGCCAAATGGAGTTGTTCTCCCACAAGAACCACTCGGCTGATCCTTCTTCAATATGCCCTTCACCAACATGCAGTGTTTCCTTGATTGAATTAGCTCTCACACCAATATTTGCGTCTAGAGCCTTTGCATTGAGGGCTATCTGAAAACGGCTGTGGCGCTGAAGTTGCCTGTGAATGTGGAGTTGGTGGCATGTGAAACCCGCATGTGGAGCATTCGTTTGTGTGGGATGCTGACCAAGCTTCATTTCAGTCCTAGGCACACAAAGGGCACTAAGCATAGAGTGTGAAAACTGAGTTTCCCTGAGAGCTGCTTGGAAGCCTGATGGTGTGTGAAGTTAGTGAGCCAAATGGAGTTGTTCTCCCACAAGAACCACTCGGCTGATCCTTCTTCAATATGCCCTTCACCAACATGCAGTGTTTCCTTGATTGAATTAGCTCTCACACCAATATTTGCGTCTAGAGCCTTTGCAATGAGGGCTATCTGAAAACGGCTGTGGCGCTGAAGTTGCCTGTGAATGTGGAGTTGGTGGCTGTGAAACCCGCATGTGGAGCATTCGTTTGTGTGGGATGCTCTACCAGGTTCATTCCTAGATAAGGCACTCAAAGGGCACTAAGCATAGAGTGTGAAAACTGAGTTTCCTTGAGAGCTGCTTGGAAGCCTGATGGTGTGTGAAGTTAGTGAGCCAAATGGAGTTGTTCTCCCACAAGAACCACTCGGCTGATCCTTCTTCAATATGCCCTTCACCAACATGCAGTGTTTCCTTGATTGAATTAGCTCTCACACCAATATTTGCGTCTAGAGCCTTTGCATTGAGGGCGATCTGAAAACGGCTGTGGCGCTGAAGTTGCCTGTGAATGTAGAGTTGGTGGCATGTGAAACCCGCATGTGGAGCATTCGTTTGTGTGGGATGCTCTACCAGGTTCATTTCAGTCCTAGCCATACAAAGGGCACTAAGCATAGAGTGTGAAAACTGAATTTCCTTTAGAGCTGCTTGGAAGCCTGATGGTGTGTGAAGTTAGTGAGCCAAATGGAGTTGTTCTCCCACAAGAACCACTCGGCTGATCCTTCTTCAATATGCCCTTCACCAACATGCACTGTTTCCTTAATTGAATTAGCTCTCACACCAATATTTGCGTCTAGAGCCTTTGCATTGAGGGCTATCTGAAAACGGCTGTGGCGCTGAAGTTGCCTGTGAATGTGGAGTTGGTGGCATGTGAAACCCGCATGTGAAGCATTCGTTTGTGTGGGATGCTCTACCAGGTTCATTCCTAGATAATGCACTCAAAGGGCACTAAGCATAGAGTGTGAAAACTGAGTTTCCTTGAGAGCTGCTTGGAAGCCTGATGGTGTGTGAAGTTAGTGAGCCAAATGGAGTTGTTCTCCCACAAGAACCACTCGGCTGATCCTTCTTCAATATGCCCTTCACCAACATGCAGTGTTTCCTTGATTGAATTAGCTCTCACACCAATATTTGAGTCTAGAGCCTTTGCATTGAGGGCTATCTGAAAACGGCTGTGGCGCTGAAGTTGCCTGTGAATGTGGAGTTGGTGGCATGTGAAACCCGCATGTGGAGCATTCGTTTGTGTGGGATGCTGACCAAGCTTCATTTCAGTCCTAGGCACACAAAGGGCACTAAGCATAGAGTGTGAAAACTGAGTTTCCTTGAGAGCTGCTTGGAAGCCTGATGGTGTGTGAAGTTAGTGAGCCAAATGGAGTTGTTCTCCCACAAGATCCACTCGGCTGATCCTTCTTCAATATGCCCTTCACCAACATGCAGTGTTTCCTTGATTGAATTAGCTCTCACACCAATATTTGCGTCTAGAGCCTCTGCATTGAGGGCTATCTGAAAACGGCTGTGGCGCTGAAGTTGCCTGTGAATGTGGAGTTGGTGGCATGTGAAACCCGCATGTGGAGCATTCGTTTGTGTGGGATGCTCTACCAGGTTCATTCCTAGATAATGCACTCAAAGGGCACTAAGCATAGAGTGTGAAAACTGAGTTTCCTTGAGAGCTGCTTGGAAGCCTGATGGTGTGTGAAGTTAGTGAGCCAAATGGAGTTGTTCTCCCACAAGAACCACTCGGCTGATCCTTCTTCAATATGCCCTTCACCAACATGCAGTGTTTCCTTGATTGAAATAGCTCTCACACCAATATTTGCGTCTAGAGCCTTTGCATTGAGGGCTATCTGAAAACGGCTGTGGCGCTGAAGTTGCCTGTGAATGTGGAGTTGGTGGCATGTGAAACCCGCATGTGGAGCATTCGTTTGTGTGGGATGTTGACCAAGCTTCATTTCAGTCCTAGGCACACATAGAGCACTAAGCATAGAGTGTGAAAACTGAGTTTCCCTGAGAGCTGCTTGGAAGCCTGATGGTGTGTGAAGTTAGTGAGCCAAATGGAGTTGTTCTCCCACAAGAACCACTCGGCTGATCCTTCTTCAATATGCCCTTCACCAACATGCAGTGTTTCCTTGATTGAATTAGCTCTCACACCAATATTTGCGTCTAGAGCCTTTGCAATGAGGGCTATCTGAAAACGGCTGTGGCGCTGAAGTTGCCTGTGAATGTGGAGTTGGTGGCATGTGAAACCCGCATGTGGAGCATTCGTTTGTGTGGGATGCTCTACCAGGTTCATTCCTAGATAAGGCACTCAAAGGGCACTAAGCATAGAGTGTGAAAACTGAGTTTCCTTGAGAGCTGCTTGGAAGCCTGATGGTGTGTGAAGTTAGTGAGCCAAATGGAGTTGTTCTCCCACAAGAACCACTCGGCTGATCCTTCTTCAATATGCCCTTCACCAACATGCAGTGTTTCCTTGATTGAATTAGCTCTCACACCAATATTTGCGTCTAGAGCCTTTGCATTGAGGGCTATCTGAAAACGGCTGTGGCGCTGAAGTTGCCTGTGAATGTAGAGTTGGTGGCATGTGAAACCCGCATGTGGAGCATTCGTTTGTGTGGGATGCTCTACCAGGTTCATTTCAGTCCTAGCCATACAAAGGGCACTAAGCATAGAGTGTGAAAACTGAATTTCCTTTAGAGCTGCTTGGAAGCCTGATGGTGTGTGAAGTTAGTGAGCCAAATGGAGTTGTTCTCCCACAAGAACCACTCGGCTGATCCTTCTTCAATATGCCCTTCACCAACATGCAGTGTTTCCTTGATTGAATTAGCTCTCACACCAATATTTGCGTCTAGAGCCTTTGCATTGAGGGCTATCTGAATACGGCTGTGGCGCTGAAGTTGCCTGTGAATGTGGAGTTGGTGGCATGTGAAACCCGCATGTGAAGCATTCGTTTGTGTGGGATGCTCTACCAGGTTCATTCCTAGATAATGCACTCAAAGGGCACTAAGCATAGAGTGTGAAAACTGAGTTTCCTTGAGAGCTGCTTGGAAGCCTGATGGTGTGTGAAGTTAGTGAGCCAAATGGAGTTGTTCTCCCACAAGATCCACTCGGCTGATCCTTCTTCAATATGCCCTTCACCAACATGCAGTGTTTCCTTGATTGAATTAGCTCTCACACCAATATTTGTGTCTAGAGCCTTTGCATTGAGGGCTATCTGAAAACAGCTGTGGCGCTGAAGTTGCCTGTGAATGTGGAGTTGGTGGCATGTGAAACCCGCATGTGGAGCATTCGTTTGTGTGAGATGCTCTACCAGGTTCATTCCTAGATAATGCACTCAAATGGCACTAAGCATAGAATGTGAAAACTGAGTTTCCTTGAGAGCTGCTTGGAAGCCTGATGGTGTGTGAAGTTAGTGAGCCAAATGGAGTTGTTCTCCCACAAGAACCACTCGGCTGATCCTTCTTCAATATGCCCTTCACCAACATGCAGTGTTTCCTTGATTGAATTAGCTCTCACACCAATATTTGCGTCTAGAGCCTTTGCATTGAGGGCTATCTGAAAACGGCTGTGGCGCTGAAGTTGCCTGTGAATGTGGAGTTGGTGGCATGTGAAACCCGCATGTGGAGCATTCGTTTGTGTGGGATGCTCTACCAGGTTCATTCCTAGATAATGCACTCAAAGGGCACTAAGCATAGAGTGTGAAAACTGAGTTTTCTTGAGAGCTGCTTGGAAGCCTGATGGTGTGTGAAGTTAGTGAGCCAAATGGAGTTGTTCTCCCACAAGAACCACTCGGCTGATCCTTCTTCAATATGCCCTTCACCAACATGCCGTGTTTCCTTGATTGAATTAGCTCTCACACCAATATTTGCGTCTAGAGCCTTTGCATTGAGGGCTATCTGCAAACGGCTGTGGCGCTGAAGTTGCCTGTGAATGTGGAGTTGGTGGCATGTGAAACCCGCATGTGGAGCATTCGTTTGTGTGGGATGCTCTACCAGGTTCATTCCTAGATAATGCACTCAAAGGGCACTAAGCATAGAGTGTGAAAACTGAGTTTCCTTGAGAGCTGCTTGGAAGCCTGATGGTGTGTGAAGTTAGTGAGCCAAATGGAGTTGTTCTCCCACAAGAACCACTCGGCTGATCCTTCTTCAATATGCCCTTCACCAACATGCAGTGTTTCCTTGATTGAAATAGCTCTCACACCAATATTTGCGTCTAGAGCCTTTGCATTGAGGGCTATCTGAAAACGGCTGTGGCGCTGAAGTTGCCTGTGAATGTGGAGTTGGTGGCATGTGAAACCCGCATGTGGAGCATTCGTTTGTGTGGGATGTTGACCAAGCTTCATTTCAGTCCTAGGCACACATAGAGCACTAAGCATAGAGTGTGAAAACTGAGTTTCCCTGAGAGCTGCTTGGAAGCCTGATGGTGTGTGAAGTTAGTGAGCCAAATGGAGTTGTTCTCCCACAAGAACCACTCGGCTGATCCTTCTTCAATATGCCCTTCACCAACATGCAGTGTTTCCTTAATTGAATTAGCTCTCACACCAATATTTGCGTCTAGAGCCTTTGCAATGAGGGCTATCTGAAAACGGCTGTGGCGCTGAAGTTGCCTGTGAATGTGGAGTTGGTGGCTGTGAAACCCGCATGTGGAGCATTCGTTTGTGTGGGATGCTCTACCAGGTTCATTCCTAGATAAGGCACTCAAAGGGCACTAAGCATAGAGTGTGAAAACTGAGTTTCCTTGAGAGCTGCTTGGAAGCCTGATGGTGTGTGAAGTTAGTGAGCCAAATGGAGTTGTTCTCCCACAAGAACCACTCGGCTGATCCTTCTTCAATATGCCCTTCACCAACATGCAGTGTTTCCTTGATTGAATTAGCTCTCACACCAATATTTGCGTCTAGAGCCTTTGCATTGAGGGCTATCTGAAAACGGCTGTGGCGCTGAAGTTGCCTGTGAATGTAGAGTTGGTGGCATGTGAAACCCGCATGTGGAGCATTCGTTTGTGTGGGATGCTCTACCAGGTTCATTTCAGTCCTAGCCATACAAAGGGCACTAAGCATAGAGTGTGAAAACTGAATTTCCTTTAGAGCTGCTTGGAAGCCTGATGGTGTGTGAAGTTAGTGAGCCAAATGGAGTTGTTCTCCCACAAGAACCACTCGGCTGATCCTTCTTCAATATGCCCTTCACCAACATGCACTGTTTCCTTAATTGAATTAGCTCTCACACCAATATTTGCGTCTAGAGCCTTTGCATTGAGGGCTATCTGAAAACGGCTGTGGCGCTGAAGTTGCCTGTGAATGTGGAGTTGGTGGCATGTGAAACCCGCATGTGAAGCATTCGTTTGTGTGGGATGCTCTACCAGGTTCATTCCTAGATAATGCACTCAAAGGGCACTAAGCATAGAGTGTGAAAACTGAGTTTCCTTGAGAGCTGCTTGGAAGCCTGATGGTGTGTGAAGTTAGTGAGCCAAATGGAGTTGTTCTCCCACAAGAACCACTCGGCTGATCCTTCTTCAATATGCCCTTCACCAACATGCAGTGTTTCCTTGATTGAATTAGCTCTCACACCAATATTTGCGTCTAGAGCCTTTGCATTGAGGGCTATCTGAAAACGGCTGTGGCGCTGAAGTTGCCTGTGAATGTGGAGTTGGTGGCATGTGAAACCCGCATGTGGAGCATTCGTTTGTGTGGGATGCTGACCAAGCTTCATTTCAGTCCTAGGCACACAAAGGGCACTAAGCATAGAGTGTGAAAACTGAGTTTCCTTGAGAGCTGCTTGGAAGCCTGATGGTGTGTGAAGTTAGTGAGCCAAATGGAGTTGTTCTCCCACAAGATCCACTCGGCTGATCCTTCTTCAATATGCCCTTCACCAACATGCAGTGTTTCCTTGATTGAATTAGCTCTCACACCAATATTTGCGTCTAGAGCCTCTGCATTGAGGACTATCTGAAAACGGCTGTGGCGCTGAAGTTGCCTGTGAATGTGGAGTTGGTGGCATGTGAAACCCGCATGTGGAGCATTCGTTTGTGTGGGATGCTCTACCAGGTTCATTCCTAGATAATGCACTCAAAGGGCACTAAGCATAGAGTGTGAAAACTGAGTTTCCTTGAGAGCTGCTTGGAAGCCTGATGGTGTGTGAAGTTAGTGAGCCAAATGGAGTTGTTCTCCCACAAGAACCACTCGGCTGATCCTTCTTCAATATGCCCTTCACCAACATGCAGTGTTTCCTTGATTGAAATAGCTCTCACACCAATATTTGCGTCTAGAGCCTTTGCATTGAGGGCTATCTGAAAACGGCTGTGGCGCTGAAGTTGCCTGTGAATGTGGAGTTGGTGGCATGTGAAACCCGCATGTGGAGCATTCGTTTGTGTGGGATGTTGACCAAGCTTCATTTCAGTCCTAGGCACACATAGAGCACTAAGCATAGAGTGTGAAAACTGAGTTTCCCTGAGAGCTGCTTGGAAGCCTGATGGTGTGTGAAGTTAGTGAGCCAAATGGAGTTGTTCTCCCACAAGAACCACTCGGCTGATCCTTCTTCAATATGCCCTTCACCAACATGCAGTGTTTCCTTGATTGAATTAGCTCTCACACCAATATTTGCGTCTAGAGCCTTTGCAATGAGGGCTATCTGAAAACTGCTGTGGCGCTGAAGTTGCCTGTGAATGTGGAGTTGGTGGCATGTGAAACCCGCATGTGGAGCATTCGTTTGTGTGGGATGCTCTACCAGGTTCATTCCTAGATAAGGCACTCAAAGGGCACTAAGCATAGAGTGTGAAAACTGAGTTTCCTTGAGAGCTGCTTGGAAGCCTGATGGTGTGTGAAGTTAGTGAGCCAAATGGAGTTGTTCTCCCACAAGAACCACTCGGCTGATCCTTCTTCAATATGCCCTTCACCAACATGCAGTGTTTCCTTGATTGAATTAGCTCTCACACCAATATTTGCGTCTAGAGCCTTTGCATTGAGGGCTATCTGAAAACGGCTGTGGCGCTGAAGTTGCCTGTGAATGTAGAGTTGGTGGCATGTGAAACCCGCATGTGGAGCATTCGTTTGTGTGGGATGCTCTACCAGGTTCATTTCAGTCCTAGCCATACAAAGGGCACTAAGCATAGAGTGTGAAAACTGAATTTCCTTTAGAGCTGCTTGGAAGCCTGATGGTGTGTGAAGTTAGTGAGCCAAATGGAGTTGTTCTCCCACAAGAACCACTCGGCTGATCCTTCTTCAATATGCCCTTCACCAACATGCAGTGTTTCCTTGATTGAATTAGCTCTCACACCAATATTTGCGTCTAGAGCCTTTGCATTGAGGGCTATCTGAATACGGCTGTGGCGCTGAAGTTGCCTGTGAATGTGGAGTTGGTGGCATGTGAAACCCGCATGTGAAGCATTCGTTTGTGTGGGATGCTCTACCAGGTTCATTCCTAGATAATGCACTCAAAGGGCACTAAGCATAGAGTGTGAAAACTGAGTTTCCTTGAGAGCTGCTTGGAAGCCTGATGGTGTGTGAAGTTAGTGAGCCAAATGGAGTTGTTCTCCCACAAGATCCACTCGGCTGATCCTTCTTCAATATGCCCTTCACCAACATGCAGTGTTTCCTTGATTGAATTAGCTCTCACACCAATATTTGTGTCTAGAGCCTTTGCATTGAGGGCTATCTGAAAACAGCTGTGGCGCTGAAGTTGCCTGTGAATGTGGAGTTGGTGGCATGTGAAACCCGCATGTGGAGCATTCGTTTGTGTGAGATGCTCTACCAGGTTCATTCCTAGATAATGCACTCAAATGGCACTAAGCATAGAATGTGAAAACTGAGTTTCCTTGAGAGCTGCTTGGAAGCCTGATGGTGTGTGAAGTTAGTGAGCCAAATGGAGTTGTTCTCCCACAAGAACCACTCGGCTGATCCTTCTTCAATATGCCCTTCACCAACATGCAGTGTTTCCTTGATTGAATTAGCTCTCACACCAATATTTGCGTCTAGAGCCTTTGCATTGAGGGCTATCTGAAAACGGCTGTGGCGCTGAAGTTGCCTGTGAATGTGGAGTTGGTGGCATGTGAAACCCGCATGTGGAGCATTCGTTTGTGTGGGATGCTCTACCAGGTTCATTCCTAGATAATGCACTCAAAGGGCACTAAGCATAGAGTGTGAAAACTGAGTTTTCTTGAGAGCTGCTTGGAAGCCTGATGGTGTGTGAAGTTAGTGAGCCAAATGGAGTTGTTCTCCCACAAGAACCACTCGGCTGATCCTTCTTCAATATGCCCTTCACCAACATGCCGTGTTTCCTTGATTGAATTAGCTCTCACACCAATATTTGCGTCTAGAGCCTTTGCATTGAGGGCTATCTGCAAACGGCTGTGGCGCTGAAGTTGCCTGTGAATGTGGAGTTGGTGGCATGTGAAACCCGCATGTGGAGCATTCGTTTGTGTGGGATGCTCTACCAGGTTCATTCCTAGATAATGCACTCAAAGGGCACTAAGCATAGAGTGTGAAAACTGAGTTTCCTTGAGAGCTGCTTGGAAGCCTGATGGTGTGTGAAGTTAGTGAGCCAAATGGAGTTGTTCTCCCACAAGAACCACTCGGCTGATCCTTCTTCAATATGCCCTTCACCAACATGCAGTGTTTCCTTGATTGAATTAGCTCTCACACCAATATTTGCGTCTAGAGCCTTTGCTTTGAGGGCTATCTGAAAACGACTGTGGCGCTGAAGTTGCCTGTGAATGTGGAGTTGGTGGCATGTGAAACCCGCATGTGGAGCATTCGTTTGTGTGGGATGCTCTACCAGGTTCATTCCTAGATAATGCACTCAAAGGGCACTAAGCATAGAGTGTGAAAACTGAGTTTCCTTGAGAGCTGCTTGGAAGCCTGATGGTGTGTGAAGTTAGTGAGCCAAATGGAGTTGTTCTCCCACAAGAACCACTCGGCTGATCCTTCTTCAATATGCCCTCCACCAACATGCAGTGTTTCCTTGATTGAATTAGCTCTCACACCAATATTTGCGTCTAGAGCCTTTGCATTGAGGGCTATCTGAAAACGGCTGTGGCGCTGAAGTTGCCTGTCAATGTGGAGTTGGTGGCATGTGAAACCCGCATGTGGAGCATTCGTTTGTGTGGGATGCTCTACCAGGTTCATTCCTAGATAATGCACTCAAAGGGCACTAAGCATAGAGTGTGAAAACTGAGTTTCCTTGAGAGCTGCTTGGAAGCCTGATGGTGTGTGAAGTTAGTGAGCCAAATGGAGTTGTTCTCCCACAAGAACCACTCGGCTGATCCTTCTTCAATATGCCCTTCACCAACATGCAGTGTTTCCTTGATTGAATTACCTCTCACACCAATATTTGCGTCTAGAGCCTTTGCTTTGAGGGCTATCTGAAAACGGCTGTGGCGCTGAAGTTGCCTGTGAATGTGGAGTTGGTGGCATGTGAAACCCGCATGTGGAGCATTCGTTTGTGTGGGATGCTGACCAAGCTTCATTTCAGTCCTAGGCACACAAAGAGCACTAAGCATAGAGTGTGAAAACTGAGTTTCCTTGAGAGCTGCTTGGAAGCCTGATGGTGTGTGAAGTTAGTGAGCCAAATGGAGTTGTTCTCCCACAAGAACCACTCGGCTGATCCTTCTTCAATATGCCCTCCACCAACATGCAGTGTTTCCTTGATTGAATTAGCTCTCACACCAATATTTGCGTCTAGAGCCTTTGCATTGAGGGCTATCTGAAAACGGCTGTGGCGCTGAAGTTGCCTGTGAATGTGGAGTTGGTGGCATGTGAAACCCGCATGTGGAGCATTCGTTTGTGTGGGATGCTCTACCAAGTTCATTCCTAGATAAGGCACTCAAAGGGCACTAAGCATAGAGTGTGAAAACTGAGTTTCCTTGAGAGCTGCTTGGAAGCCTGATGGTGTGTGAAGTTAGTGAGCCAAATGGAGTTGTTCTCCCACAAGAACCACTCGGCTGATCCTTCTTCAATATGCCCTTCACCAACATGCAGTGTTTCCTTGATTGAATTAGCTCTCACACCAATATTTGCGTCTAGAGCCTTTGCATTGAGGGCTATCTGAAAACGGCTGTGGCGCTGAAGTTGCCTGTGAATGTAGAGTTGGTGGCATGTGAAACCCGCATGTGGAGCATTCGTTTGTGTGGGATGCTCTACCAGGTTCATTTCAGTCCTAGCCATACAAAGGGCACTAAGCATAGAGTGTGAAAACTGAATTTCCTTTAGAGCTGCTTGGAAGCCTGATGGTGTGTGAAGTTAGTGAGCCAAATGGAGTTGTTCTCCCACAAGAACCACTCGGCTGATCCTTCTTCAATATGCCCTTCACCAACATGCAGTGTTTCCTTGATTGAATTAGCTCTCACACCAATATTTGCGTCTAGAGCCTTTGCATTGAGGGCTATCTGAAAACGGCTGTGGCGCTGAAGTTGCCTGTGAATGTGGAGTTGGTGGCATGTGAAACCCGCATGTGAAGCATTCGTTTGTGTGGGATGCTCTACCAGGTTCATTCCTAGATAATGCACTCAAAGGGCACTAAGCATAGAGTGTGAAAACTGAGTTTCCTTGAGAGCTGCTTGGAAGCCTGATGGTGTGTGAAGTTAGTGAGCCAAATGGAGTTGTTCTCCCACAAGAACCACT
>NW_026696909.1:0-45701 GCF_030435755.1 Ochotona princeps | reverse complement strand
TAGCTGCTTGGAAGCCTGATGGTGTGTGAAGTTAGTGAGCCAAATGGAGTTGTTCTCCCACAAGAACCACTCGGCTGATCCTTCTTCAATATGCCCTTCACCAACATGCAGTGTTTCCTTGATTGAATTAGCTCTCACACCAATATTTGCGTCTAGAGCCTTTGCATTGAGGGCTATCTGAAAACGGCTGTGGCGCTGAAGTTGCCTGAGAATGTGGAGTTGGTGGCATGTGAAACCCGCATGTGGAGCATTCGTTTGTGTGGGATGCTCTACCAGGTTCATTTCAGTCCTAGCCATACAAAGGGCACTAAGCATAGAGTGTGAAAACTGAGTTTCTTGAGAGCTGCTTGGAAGCCTGATGGTGTGTGAAGTTAGTGAGCCAAATGGAGTTGTTCTCCCACAAGAACCACTCGGCTGATCCTTCTTCAATATGCCCTTCACCAACATGCAGTGTTTCCTTGATTGAATTAGCTCTCACACCAATATTTGCGTCTAGAGCCTTTGCATTGAGGGCTATCTGAAAACGGCTGTGGAGCTGAAGTTGCCTGAGAATGTGGAGTTGGTGGCATGTGAAACCCGCATGTTTAGCATTCGTTTGTGTGGGATGCTCTACCAGGTTCATTTCAGTCCTAGCCATACAAAGGGCACTAAGCATAGAGTGTGAAAACTGAGTTTCCTTGAGAGCTGCTTGGAAGCCTGATGGTGTGTGAAGTTAGTGAGCCAAATGGAGTTGTTCTCCCACAAGAACCATTCGGCTGATCCTTCTTCAATATGCCCTTCACCAACATGCAGTGTTTCCTTGATTGAATTAGCTCTCACACCAATATTTGCGTCTAGAGCCTTTGCATTGAGGGCTATCTGAAAACGGCAGTGGCGCTGAAGTTGCCTGAGAATGTGGAGTTGGTGGCATGTGAAACCCGCATGTGGAGCATTCGTTTGTGTGGGATGCTCTACCAGGTTCATTTCAGTCCTAGCCATACAAAGGGCACTAAGCATAGAGTGTGAAAACTGAGTTTCATTGAGAGCTGCTTGGAAGCCTGATGGTGTGTGAAGTTAGTGAGCCAAATGGAGTTGTTCTCCCACAAGAACCACTCGGCTGATCCTTCTTCAATATGCCCTTCACCAACATGCAGTGTTTCCTTGATTGAATTAGCTCTCACACCAATATTTGCGTCTAGAGCCTTTGCATTGAGGGCTATCTGAAAACGGCTGTGGCGCTGAAGTTGCCTGAGAATGTGGAGTTGGTGGCATGTGAAACCCGCATGTGGAGCATTCGTTTGTGTGGGATGCTCTACCAGGTTCATTCCTAATTAATGCACTCAAAGGGCACTAAGCATAGAGTGTGAAACTGAGTTTCCTTGAGAGCTGCTTGGAAGCCTGATGGTGTGTGAAGTTAATGAGCCAAATGGAGTTGTTCTCCCACAAGAACCACTCGGCTGATCCTTCTTCAATATGCCCTTCACCAACATGCAGTGTTTCCTTGATTGAATTAGCTCTCACACCAATATTTGCGTCTAGATCCTTTGCATTGAGGGCTATCTGAAAACGGCTGTGGTGCTGCAGTTGACTGTGAATGTGGAGTTGTGGCATGTGAAACCCGCATGTGGAGCATTCGTTTATGTGGGATGCTCTCCAAGCTTCATTTCAGTCCTAGGCACTCAAAGGGCACTAAGCATAGAGTGTGAAAACTGAGTTTCCTTGAGAGCTGCTTGGAAGCCTGATGGTGTGTGAAGTTAGTGAGCCAAATGGAGTTGTTCTCCACAAGAACCACTCGGCTGATCCTTCTTCAATATGCCCTTCACCAACATGCAGTGTTTCCTTGATTGAATTAGCTCTCACACCAATATTTGCGTCTAGAGCCTTTGCATTGAGGGCTATCTGAAAACGGCTGTGGCGCTGAAGTTGCCTGAGAATGTGGAGTTGGTGGCATGTGAAACCCGCATGTGGAGCATTCGTTTGTGTGGGATGCTCTACCAGGTTCATTTCAGTCCTAGCCATACAAAGGGCACTAAGCATAGAGTGTGAAAACTGAGTTTCCTTGAGAGCTGCTTGGAAGCCTGATGGTGTGTGAAGTTACTGAGCCAAATGGAGTTGTTCTCCCACAAGGACCACTCGGCTGATTCTTCTTCAATATGCCCTTCACCAACATGTAGTGTTTCCTTGATTGAATTAGCTCTCACACCAATATTTGCGTCTAGAGCCTTTGCATTGAGGGCTATCTGAAAACGGCTGTGGCGCTGAAGTTGCCTGTGAATGTGGAGTTGGTGGCATGTGAAACCCGCATGTGGAGCATTCGTTTGAGTGGGATGTTCTACCAGGTTCATTCCTAGATAATGCACTCAAAGGGCACTAAGCATAGAGTGTGAAAACTGAGTTTCCTTGAGAGCTGCTTGGAAGCCTGATGGTGTGTGACGTTAGTGAGCCAAATGGAGTTGTTCTCCCACAAGAACCACTCGGCTGATCCTTCTTCAGTATGCCCTTCACCAACATGCAGTGTTTCCTTGATTGAATTAGCTCTCACACCAATATTTGCGTCTAGAGCCTTTGCATTGAGGGCTATCTGAAAACGACTGTGGCGCTGAAGTTGCCTGTGAATGTGGAGTTGGTGGCATGTGAAACCCGCATGTGGAGCATTCGTTTGTGTGGGATGCTCTACCAGGTTCATTCCTAGATAATTCACTCAAAGGGCACTAAGCATAGAGTGTGAAAACTGAGTTTCCTTGAGAGCTGCTTGGAAGCCTGATGGTGTGTGAAGTTAGTGAGCCAAATGGAGTTGTTCTCCCACAAGAACCACTCGGCTGATCCTTCTTCAATATGCCCTTCACCAACATGCAGTGTTTCCTTGATTGAATTAGCTCTCACACCAATATTTGCGTCTAGAGCCTTTGTATTGAGGGCTATCTGAAAACGGCTGTGGCGCTGAAGTTGCCTGTGAATGTGGAGTAGGTGGCATGTGAAACCCGCATGTGGAGCATTCGTTTGGGTGGGATGCTCTACCAGGTTCATTTCAGTCGTAGCCAAAGAAAGGGCACTAAGCATAGAGTGTGAAAACTGAGTTTCCTTGAGAGCTGCTTGGAAGCCTGATGGTGTGTGAAGTTAGTGAGCCAAATGGAGTTGTTCTCCCACAAGAACCACTCGGCTGATCCTTCTTCAATATGCCCTTCACCAACATGCAGTGTTTCCTTGATTGAATTAGCTCTCACACCAATATTTGCGTCTAGAGCCTTTGTATTGAGGGCTATCTGAAAACGGCTGTGGCGCTGAAGTTTCCTGTGAATGTGGAGTAGGTGGCATGTGAAACCCGCATGTGGAGCATTCGTTTGTGTGGGATGCTCTACCAGGTTCATTTCAGTCCTAGCCATACAAAGGGCACTAAGCATAGAGTGTGAAAACTGGTTTCCTTGAGAGCTGCTTGGAAGCCTGATGGTGTGTGAAGTTAGTGAGCCAAATGGAGTTGTTCTCCCACAAGAACCACTCGGCTGATCCTTCTTCAATATGCCCTTCACCAACATGCAGTGTTTCCTTGATTGAATTAGCTCTCACACCAATATTTGCGTCTAGAGCCTTTGCATTGAGGGGTATCTGAAAACGGCTGTGGCGCTGAAGTTGCCTGTGAATGTGGAGTAGGTGGCATGTGAAACCCGCATGTGGAGCATTCGTTTGTGTGGGATACTCTACCAGGTTCCTTTCAGTCCTAGCCATACAAAGGGCACTAAGCATAGAGTGTGAAAACTGAGTTTCCTTGAGAGCTGCTTGGAAGCCTGATGGTGTGTGAAGTTAGTGAGCCAAATGGAGTTGTTCTCCACAAGAACCACTCGGCTGATCCTTCTTCAATATGCCCTTCACCAACATGCAGTGTTTCCTTGATTGAATTAGCTCTCACACCAATATTTGCGTCTAGAGCCTTTGCATTGAGGGCTATCTGAAAACGGCTGTGGCGCTGAAGTTGCCTGAGAATGTGGAGTTGGTGGCATGTGAAACCCGCATGTGGAGCATTCGTTTGTGTGGGATGCTCTACCAGGTTCATTTCAGTCGTAGCCAAAGAAAGGGCACTAAGCATAGAGTGTGAAAACTGAGTTTCCTTGAGAGCTGCTTGGAAGCCTGATGGTGTGTGAAGTTAGTGAGCCAAATGGAGTTGTTCTCCCACAAGAACCACTCGGCTGATCCTTCTTCAATATGCCCTTCACCAACATGCAGTGTTTCCTTGATTGAATTAGCTCTCACACCAATATTTGCGTCTAGAGCCTTTGCATTGAGGGCTATCTGAAAACGGCTGTGGCGCTGAAGTTGCCTGAGAATGTGGAGTTGGTGGCATGTGAAACCCGCATGTGGAGCATTCGTTTGTGTGGGATGCTCTACCAGGTTCATTCCTAGATAATGCACTCAAAGGGCACTAAGCATAGAGTGTGAAAACTGAGTTTCCTTGAGAGCTGCTTGGAAGCCTGATGGTGTGTGAAGTTAGTGAGCCAAATGGAGTTGTTCTCCCACAAGAACCACTCGGCTGATCCTTCTTCAATATGCCCTTCACCAACATGCAGTGTTTCCTTGATTGAATTAGCGCTCACACCAATATTTGCGTCTAGAGCCTTTGCATTGAGGGCTATCTGAAAACGGCTGTGGCGCTGAAGTTGCCTGTGAATGTGGAGTTGGTGGCATGTGAAACCCGCATGTGGAGCATTCGTTTGTGTGGGATGCTCTACCAGGTTCATTTCAGTCCTAGCCATACAAAGGGCACTAAGCATAGAGTGTGAAAACTGAGTTTCCTTGAGAGCTGCTTGGAAGCCTGATGGTGTGTGAAGTTAGTGAGCCAAATGGAGTTGTTCTCCCACAAGAACCACTCGGCTGATCCTTCTTCAATATGCCCTTCACCAACATGCAGTGTTTCCTTGATTGAATTAGCTCTCACACCAATATTTGCGTCTAGAGCCTTTGCATTGAGGGCTATCTGAAAACGGCTGTGGCGCTGAAGTTGCCTGAGAATGTGGAGTTGGTGGCATGTGAAACCCGCATGTGGAGCATTCGTTTGTGTGGGATGCTCTACCAGGTTCATTTCAGTCCTTGCCATACAAAGGGCACTAAGCATAGAGTGTGAAAACTGAGTTTCCTTGAGAGCTGCTTGGAAGCCTGATGGTGTGTGAAGTTAGTGAGCCAAATGGAGTTGTTCTCCCACAAGGACCACTCGGCTGATTCTTCTTCAATATGCCCTTCACCAACATGCAGTGTTTCCTTGATTGAATTAGCTCTCACACCAATATTTGCGTCTAGAGCCTTTGCTTTGAGGGCTATCTGAAAACGGCTGTGGCGCTGAAGTTGCCTGTGAATGTGGAGTTGGTGGCATGTGAAACCCGCATGTGGAGCATTCGTTTGTGTGGGATGCTCTACCAGGTTCATTTCAGTCCTAGCCATACAAAGTGCACTAAGCATAGAGTGTGAAAACTGAGTTTCCTTGAGAGCTGCTTGGAAGCCTGATGGTGTGTGAAGCTAGTGAGCCAAATGGAGTTGTTCTCCCACAAGAACCACTCGGCTGATCCTTCTTCAATATGCCCTTCACCAACATGCAGTGTTTCCTTGATTGAATTAGCTCTCACACCAATATTTGCGTCTAGAGCCTTTGCATTGAGGGCTATCTGAAAACGGCTGTGGCGCTGAAGTTGCCTGTGAATGTGGAGTAGGTGGCATGTGAAACCCGCATGTGGAGCATTCGTTTGTGTGGGATGCTCTACCAGGTTCATTTCAGTCCTAGCCATACAAAGGGCACTAAGCATAGAGTGTGAAAACTGAGTTTCCTTGAGAGCTGCTTGGAAGCCTGATGGTGTGTGAAGTTAGTGAGCCAAATGGAGTTGTTCTCCCACAAGAACCACTCGGCTGATCCTTCTTCAATATGCCCTTCACCAACATGCAGTGTTTCCTTGATTGAATTAGCTCTCACACCAATATTTGCGTCTAGAGCCTTTGCTTTGAGGGCTATCTGAAAACGGCTGTGGAGCTGAAGTTGCCTGAGAATGTGGAGTTGGTGGCATGTGAAACCCGCATGTGGAGCATTCGTTTGTGTGGGATGCTCTACCAGGTTCATTTCAGTCCTAGCCATACAAAGTTCACTAAGCATAGAGTGAGAAAACTGAGTTTCCTTGAGAGCTGCTTGGAAGCCTGATGGTGTGTGAAGTTAGTGAGCCAAATGGAGTTGTTCTCCCACAAGAACCACTCGGCTGATCCTTCTTCAATATGCCCTTCACCAACATGCAGTGTTTCCTTGATTGAATTAGCTCTCACACCAATATTTGCGTCTAGAGCCTTTGCATTGAGGGGTATCTGAAAACGGCTGTGGCGCTGAAGTTGCCTGAGAATGTGGAGTTGGTGGCATGTGAAACCCGCATGTGGAGCATTCGTTTGGGTGGGATGCTCTACCAGGTTCATTTCAGTCGTAGCCAAAGAAAGGGCACTAAGCATAGAGTGTGAAAACTGAGTTTCCTTGAGAGCTGCTTGGAAGCCTGATGGTGTGTGAAGTTAGTGAGCCAAATGGAGTTGTTCTCCCACAAGAACCACTCGGCTGATCCTTCTTCAATATGCCCTTCACCAACATGCAGTGTTTCCTTGATTGAATTAGCTCTCACACCAATATTTGCGTCTAGAGCCTTTGTATTGAGGGCTATCTGAAAACGGCTGTGGCGCTGAAGTTGCCTGTGAATGTGGAGTAGGTGGCATGTGAAACCCGCATGTGGAGCATTCGTTTGTGTGGGATGCTCTACCAGGTTCATTTCAGTCCTAGCCATACAAAGGGCACTAAGCATAGAGTGTGAAAACTGAGTTTCCTTGAGAGCTGCTTGGAAGCCTGATGGTGTGTGAAGTTAGTGAGCCAAATGGAGTTGTTCTCCCACAAGAACCACTCGGCTGATCCTTCTTCAATATGCCCTTCACCAACATGCAGTGTTTCCTTGATTGAATTAGCTCTCACACCAATATTTGCGTCTAGAGCCTTTGCATTGAGGGGTATCTGAAAACGGCTGTGGCGCTGAAGTTGCCTGTGAATGTGGAGTAGGTGGCATGTGAAACCCGCATGTGGAGCATTCGTTTGTGTGGGATACTCTACCAGGTTCATTTCAGTCCTAGCCATACAAAGGGCACTAAGCATAGAGTGTGAAAACTGAGTTTCCTTGAGAGCTGCTTGGAAGCCTGATGGTGTGTGAAGTTAGTGAGCCAAATGGAGTTGTTCTCCCACAAGAACCACTCGGCTGATCCTTCTTCAATATGCCCTTCACCAACATGCAGTGTTTCCTTGATTGAATTAGCTCTCACACCAATATTTGCGTCTAGAGCCTTTGCATTGAGGGCTATCTGAAAACGGCTGTGGCGCTGAAGTTGCCTGAGAATGTGGAGTTGGTGGCATGTGAAACCCGCATGTGGAGCATTCGTTTGTGTGGGATGCTCTACCAGGTTCATTCCTAGATAATGCACTCAAAGGGCACTAAGCATAGAGTGTGAAAACTGAGTTTCCTTGAGAGCTGCTTGGAAGCCTGATGGTGTGTGAAGTTAGTGAGCCAAATGGAGTTGTTCTCCCACAAGAACCACTCGGCTGATCCTTCTTCAATATGCCCTTCACCAACATGCAGTGTTTCCTTGATTGAATTAGCGCTCACACCAATATTTGCGTCTAGAGCCTTTGCATTGAGTTCTATCTGAAAACGGCTGTGGCGCTGAAGTTGCCTGTGAATGTGGAGTTGGTGGCATGTGAAACCCGCATGTGGAGCATTCGTTTGTGTGGGATGCTCTACCAGGTTCATTTCAGTCCTAGCCATACAAAGGGCACTAAGCATAGAGTGTGAAAACTGAGTTTCCTTGAGAGCTGCTTGGAAGCCTGATGGTGTGTGAAGTTAGTGAGCCAAATGGAGTTGTTCTCCCACAAGAACCACTCGGCTGATCCTTCTTCAATATGCCCTTCACCAACATGCAGTGTTTCCTTGATTGAATTAGCTCTCACACCAATATTTGCGTCTAGAGCCTTTGCATTGAGGGCTATCTGAAAACGGCTGTGGCGCTGAAGTTGCCTGAGAATGTGGAGTTGGTGGCATGTGAAACCCGCATGTGGAGCATTCGTTTGGGTGGGATGCTCTACCAGGTTCATTTCAGTCGTAGCCAAAGAAAGGGCACTAAGCATAGAGTGTGAAAACTGAGTTTCCTTGAGAGCTGCTTGGAAGCCTGATGGTGTGTGAAGTTCGTGAGCCAAATGGAGTTGTTCTCCCACAAGAACCACTCGGCTGATCCTTCTTCAATATGCCCTTCACCAACATGCAGTGTTTCCTTGATTGAATTAGCTCTCACACCAATATTTGCGTCTAGAGCCTTTGTATTGAGGGCTATCTGAAAACGGCTGTGGCGCTGAAGTTGCCTGTGAATGTGGAGTAGGTGGCATGTGAAACCCGCATGTGGAGCATTCGTTTGTGTGGGATGCTCTACCAGGTTCATTTCAGTCCTAGCCATACAAAGGGCACTAAGCATAGAGTGTGAAAACTGAGTTTCCTTGAGAGCTGCTTGGAAGCCTGATGGTGTGTGAAGTTAGTGAGCCAAATGGAGTTGTTCTCCCACAAGAACCACTCGGCTGATCCTTCTTCAATATGCCCTTCACCAACATGCAGTGTTTCCTTGATTGAATTAGCTCTCACACCAATATTTGCGTCTAGAGCCTTTGCATTGAGGGGTATCTGAAAACGGCTGTGGCGCTGAAGTTGCCTGTGAATGTGGAGTAGGTGGCATGTGAAACCCGCATGTGGAGCATTCGTTTGTGTGGGATACTCTACCAGGTTCATTTCAGTCCTAGCCATACAAAGGGCACTAAGCATAGAGTGTGAAAACTGAGTTTCCTTGAGAGCTGCTTGGAAGCCTGATGGTGTGTGAAGTTAGTGAGCCAAATGGAGTTGTTCTCCCACAAGAACCACTCGGCTGATCCTTCTTCAATATGCCCTTCACCAACATGCAGTGTTTCCTTGATTGAATTAGCTCTCACACCAATATTTGCGTCTAGAGCCTTTGCATTGAGGGCTATCTGAAAACGGCTGTGGCGCTGAAGTTGCCTGAGAATGTGGAGTTGGTGGCATGTGAAACCCGCATGTGGAGCATTCGTTTGTGTGGGATGCTCTACCAGGTTCATTCCTAGATAATGCACTCAAAGGGCACTAAGCATAGAGTGTGAAAACTGAGTTTCCTTGAGAGCTGCTTGGAAGCCTGATGGTGTGTGAAGTTAGTGAGCCAAATGGAGTTGTTCTCCCACAAGAACCACTCGGCTGATCCTTCTTCAATATGCCCTTCACCAACATGCAGTGTTTCCTTGATTGAATTAGCGCTCACACCAATATTTGCGTCTAGAGCCTTTGCATTGAGTTCTATCTGAAAACGGCTGTGGCGCTGAAGTTGCCTGTGAATGTGGAGTTGGTGGCATGTGAAACCCGCATGTGGAGCATTCGTTTGTGTGGGATGCTCTACCAGGTTCATTTCAGTCCTAGCCATACAAAGGGCACTAAGCATAGAGTGTGAAAACTGAGTTTCCTTGAGAGCTGCTTGGAAGCCTGATGGTGTGTGAAGTTAGTGAGCCAAATGGAGTTGTTCTCCCACAAGAACCACTCGGCTGATCCTTCTTCAATATGCCCTTCACCAACATGCAGTGTTTCCTTGATTGAATTAGCTCTCACACCAATATTTGCGTCTAGAGCCTTTGCATTGAGGGCTATCTGAAAACGGCTGTGGCGCTGAAGTTGCCTGAGAATGTGGAGTTGGTGGCATGTGAAACCCGCATGTGGAGCATTCGTTTGAGTGGAATGCTCTACCAGGTTCATTTCAGTCCTTGCCATACAAAGGGCACTAAGCATAGAGTGTGAAAACTGAGTTTCCTTGAGAGCTGCTTGGAAGCCTGATGGTGTGTGAAGTTAGTGAGCCAAATGGAGTTGTTCTCCCACAAGGACCACTCGGCTGATCCTTCTTCAATATGCCCTTCACCAACATGCAGTGTTTCCTTGATTGAATTAGCTCTCACACCAATATTTGCGTCTAGAGCCTTTGCTTTGAGGGCTATCTGAAAACGGCTGTGGCGCTGAAGTTGCCTGTGAATGTGGAGTTGGTGGCATGTGAAACCCGCATGTGGAGCATTCGTTTGTGTGGGATGCTCTACCAGGTTCATTTCAGTCCTAGCCATACAAAGGGCACTAAGCATAGAGTGTGAAAACTGAGTTTCCTTGAGAGCTGCTTGGAAGCCTGATGGTGTGTGAAGTTAGTGAGCCAAATGGAGTTGTTCTCCCACAAGAACCACTCGGCTGATCCTTCTTCAATATGCCCTTCACCAACATGCAGTGTTTCCTTGATTGAATTAGCTCTCACACCAATATTTGCGTCTAGAGCCTTTGCATTGAGGGCTATCTGAAAACGGCTGTGGCGCTGAAGTTGCCTGAGAATGTGGAGTAGGTGGCATGTGAAACCCGCATGTGGAGCATTCGTTTGTGTGGGATGCTCTACCAGGTTCATTTCAGTCCTAGCCATACAAAGGGCACTAAGCATAGAGTGTGAAAACTGAGTTTCCTTGAGAGCTGCTTGGAAGCCTGATGGTGTGTGAAGTTAGTGAGCCAAATGGAGTTGTTCTCCCACAAGAACCACTCGGCTGATCCTTCTTCAATATGCCCTTCAATAACATGCAGTGTTTCCTTGATTGAATTAGCTCTCACACCAATATTTGCGTCTAGAGCCTTTGCTTTGAGGGCTATCTGAAAACGGCTGTGGCGCTGAAGTTGCCTGAGAATGTGGAGTTGGTGGCATGTGAAACCCGCATGTGGAGCATTCGTTTGTGTGGGATGCTCTACCAGTTTCATTCCTAGATAATGCACTCAAAGGGCACTAAACATAGAGTGTGAAAACTGAGTTTCCTTGAGAGCTGCTTGGAAGCCTGATGGTGTGTGAAGTTAATGAGCCAAATGGAGTTGTTCTCCCACAAGAACCACTCGGCTGATCCTTCTTCAATATGCCCTTCACCAACATGCAGTGTTTCCTTGATTGAATTAGCTCTCACACCAATATTTGCGTCTAGAGCCTTTGCATTGAGGGGTATCTGAAAACGGCTGTGGCGCTGAAGTTGCCTGTGAATGTGGAGTTGGTGGCATGTGAAACCCGCATGTGGAGCATTCGTTTGTGTGGGATGCTCTACCAGGTTCATTTCAGTCCTAGCCATACAAAGGGCACTAAGCATAGAGTGTGAAAACTGAGTTTCCTTGAGAGCTGCTTGGAAGCGTGATGGTGTGTGAAGTTACTGAGCCAAATGGAGTTGTTCTCCCACAAGGACCACTCGGCTGATTCTTCTTCAATATGCCCTTCACCAACATGTAGTGTTTCCTTGATTGAATTAGCTCTCACACCAATATTTGCGTCTAGAGCCTTTGCATTGAGGGCTATCTGAAAACGGCTGTGGCG
Organism: Ochotona princeps; assembly: GCF_030435755.1. NCBI lineage: Eukaryota > Metazoa > Chordata > Mammalia > Lagomorpha > Ochotonidae > Ochotona > Ochotona princeps. The sequence continues at coordinate 34,259 of NW_026696909.1, read as the reverse complement.
CTGAAGTTGCCTGTGAATGTGGAGTTGGTGGCATGTGAAACCCGCATGTGGAGCATTCGTTTGTGTGGGATGCTCTACCAGGTTCATTTCAGTCCTAGCCATACAAAGGGCACTAAGCATAGAGTGTGAAAACTGAGTTTCCTTGAGAGCTGCTTGGAAGCCTGATGGTGTGTGAAGTTACTGAGCCAAATGGAGTTGTTCTCCCACAAGGACCACTCGGCTGATTCTTCTTCAATATGCCCTTCACCAACATGTAGTGTTTCCTTGATTGAATTAGCTCTCACACCAATATTTGCGTCTAGAGCCTTTGCTTTGAGGGCTATCTGAAAACGGCTGTGGCGCTGAAGTTGCCTGTGAATGTGGAGTTGGTGGCATGTGAAACCCGCATGTGGAGCATTCGTTTGTGTGGGATGCTCTACCAGGTTCATTTCAGTCCTAGCCATACAAAGGGCACTAAGCATAGAGTGTGAAAACTGAGTTTCCTTGAGAGCTGCTTGGAAGCCTGATGGTGTGTGAAGTTAGTGAGCCAAATGGAGTTGTTCTCCCACAAGAACCACTCGGCTGATCCTTCTTCAATATGCCCTTCACCAACATGCAGTGTTTCCTTGATTGAATTAGCTCTCACACCAATATTTGCGTCTAGAGCCTTTGCATTGAGGGCTATCTGAAAACGGCTGTGGCGCTGAAGTTGCCTGAGAATGTGGAGTTGGTGGCATGTGAAACCCGCATGTGGAGCATTCGTTTGTGTGGGATGCTCTACCAGGTTCATTCCTAGATAATGCACTCAAAGGGCACTAAGCATAGAGTGTGAAAACTGAGTTTCCTTGAGAGCTGCTTGGAAGCCTGATGGTGTGTGAAGTTAGTGAGCCAAATGGAGTTGTTCTCCCACAAGAACCACTCGGCTGATCCTTCTTCAATATGCCCTTCACCAACATGCAGTGTTTCCTTGATTGAATTAGCGCTCACACCAATATTTGCGTCTAGAGCCTTTGCATTGAGGGCTATCTGAAAACGGCTGTGGCGCTGAAGTTGCCTGTGAATGTGGAGTTGGTGGCATGTGAAACCCGCATGTGGAGCATTCGTTTGTGTGGGATGCTCTACCAGGTTCATTTCAGTCCTAGCCATACAAAGGGCACTAAGCATAGAGTGTGAAAACTGAGTTTCCTTGAGAGCTGCTTGGAAGCCTGATGGTGTGTGAAGTTAGTGAGCCAAATGGAGTTGTTCTCCCACAAGAACCACTCGGCTGATCCTTCTTCAATATGCCCTTCACCAACATGCAGTGTTTCCTTGATTGAATTAGCTCTCACACAAATATTTGCGTATAGAGCCTTTGCATTGAGGGCTATCTGAAAACGGCTGTGGCGCTGAAGTTGCCTGAGAATGTGGAGTTGGTGGCATGTGAAACCCGCATGTGGAGCATTCGTTTGTGTGGGATGCTCTACCAGGTTCATTTCAGTCCTTGCCATACAAAGGGCACTAAGCATAGAGTGTGAAAACTGAGTTTCCTTGAGAGCTGCTTGGAAGCCTGATGGTGTGTGAAGTTAGTGAGCCAAATGGAGTTGTTCTCCCACAAGGACCACTCGGCTGATTCTTCTTCAATATGCCCTTCACCAACATGCAGTGTTTCCTTGATTGAATTAGCTCTCACACCAATATTTGCGTCTAGAGCCTTTGCTTTGAGGGCTATCTGAAAACGGCTGTGGCGCTGAAGTTGCCTGTGAATGTGGAGTTGGTGGCATGTGAAACCCGCATGTGGAGCATTCGTTTGTGTGGGATGCTCTACCAGGTTCATTTCAGTCCTAGCCATACAAAGTGCACTAAGCATAGAGTGTGAAAACTGAGTTTCCTTGAGAGCTGCTTGGAAGCCTGATGGTGTGTGAAGCTAGTGAGCCAAATGGAGTTGTTCTCCCACAAGAACCACTCGGCTGATCCTTCTTCAATATGCCCTTCACCAACATGCAGTGTTTCCTTGATTGAATTAGCTCTCACACCAATATTTGCGTCTAGAGCCTTTGCATTGAGGGCTATCTGAAAACGGCTGTGGCGCTGAAGTTGCCTGTGAATGTGGAGTAGGTGGCATGTGAAACCCGCATGTGGAGCATTCGTTTGTGTGGGATGCTCTACCAGGTTCATTTCAGTCCTAGCCATACAAAGGGCACTAAGCATAGAGTGTGAAAACTGAGTTTCCTTGAGAGCTGCTTGGAAGCCTGATGGTGTGTGAAGTTAGTGAGCCAAATGGAGTTGTTCTCCCACAAGAACCACTCGGCTGATCCTTCTTCAATATGCCCTTCACCAACATGCAGTGTTTTTGATTGAATTAGCTCTCACACCAATATTTGCGTCTAGAGCCTTTGCTTTGAGGGCTATCTGAAAACGGCTGTGGAGCTGAAGTTGCCTGAGAATGTGGAGTTGGTGGCATGTGAAACCCGCATGTGGAGCATTCGTTTGTGTGGGATGCTCTACCAGGTTCATTTCAGTCCTAGCCATACAAAGTTCACTAAGCATAGAGTGAGAAAACTGAGTTTCCTTGAGAGCTGCTTGGAAGCCTGATGGTGTGTGAAGTTAGTGAGCCAAATGGAGTTGTTCTCCCACAAGAACCACTCGGCTGATCCTTCTTCAATATGCCCTTCACCAACATGCAGTGTTTCCTTGATTGAATTAGCTCTCACACCAATATTTGCGTCTAGAGCCTTTGCATTGAGGGGTATCTGAAAACGGCTGTGGCGCTGAAGTTGCCTGAGAATGTGGAGTTGGTGGCATGTGAAACCCGCATGTGGAGCATTCGTTTGGGTGGGATGCTCTACCAGGTTCATTTCAGTCGTAGCCAAAGAAAGGGCACTAAGCATAGAGTGTGAAAACTGAGTTTCCTTGAGAGCTGCTTGGAAGCCTGATGGTGTGTGAAGTTAGTGAGCCAAATGGAGTTGTTCTCCCACAAGAACCACTCGGCTGATCCTTCTTCAATATGCCCTTCACCAACATGCAGTGTTTCCTTGATTGAATTAGCTCTCACACCAATATTTGCGTCTAGAGCCTTTGTATTGAGGGCTATCTGAAAACGGCTGTGGCGCTGAAGTTGCCTGTGAATGTGGAGTAGGTGGCATGTGAAACCCGCATGTGGAGCATTCGTTTGTGTGGGATGCTCTACCAGGTTCATTTCAGTCCTAGCCATACAAAGGGCACTAAGCATAGAGTGTGAAAACTGAGTTTCCTTGAGAGCTGCTTGGAAGCCTGATGGTGTGTGAAGTTAGTGAGCCAAATGGAGTTGTTCTCCCACAAGAACCACTCGGCTGATCCTTCTTCAATATGCCCTTCACCAACATGCAGTGTTTCCTTGATTGAATTAGCTCTCACACCAATATTTGCGTCTAGAGCCTTTGCATTGAGGGGTATCTGAAAACGGCTGTGGCGCTGAAGTTGCCTGTGAATGTGGAGTAGGTGGCATGTGAAACCCGCATGTGGAGCATTCGTTTGTGTGGGATACTCTACCAGGTTCATTTCAGTCCTAGCCATACAAAGGGCACTAAGCATAGAGTGTGAAAACTGAGTTTCCTTGAGAGCTGCTTGGAAGCCTGATGGTGTGTGAAGTTAGTGAGCCAAATGGAGTTGTTCTCCCACAAGAACCACTCGGCTGATCCTTCTTCAATATGCCCTTCACCAACATGCAGTGTTTCCTTGATTGAATTAGCTCTCACACCAATATTTGCGTCTAGAGCCTTTGCATTGAGGGCTATCTGAAAACGGCTGTGGCGCTGAAGTTGCCTGAGAATGTGGAGTTGGTGGCATGTGAAACCCGCATGTGGAGCATTCGTTTGTGTGGGATGCTCTACCAGGTTCATTCCTAGATAATGCACTCAAAGGGCACTAAGCATAGAGTGTGAAAACTGAGTTTCCTTGAGAGCTGCTTGGAAGCCTGATGGTGTGTGAAGTTAGTGAGCCAAATGGAGTTGTTCTCCCACAAGAACCACTCGGCTGATCCTTCTTCAATATGCCCTTCACCAACATGCAGTGTTTCCTTGATTGAATTAGCGCTCACACCAATATTTGCGTCTAGAGCCTTTGCATTGAGTTCTATCTGAAAACGGCTGTGGCGCTGAAGTTGCCTGTGAATGTGGAGTTGGTGGCATGTGAAACCCGCATGTGGAGCATTCGTTTGTGTGGGATGCTCTACCAGGTTCATTTCAGTCCTAGCCATACAAAGGGCACTAAGCATAGAGTGTGAAAACTGAGTTTCCTTGAGAGCTGCTTGGAAGCCTGATGGTGTGTGAAGTTAGTGAGCCAAATGGAGTTGTTCTCCCACAAGAACCACTCGGCTGATCCTTCTTCAATATGCCCTTCACCAACATGCAGTGTTTCCTTGATTGAATTAGCTCTCACACCAATATTTGCGTCTAGAGCCTTTGCATTGAGGGCTATCTGAAAACGGCTGTGGCGCTGAAGTTGCCTGAGAATGTGGAGTTGGTGGCATGTGAAACCCGCATGTGGAGCATTCGTTTGAGTGGAATGCTCTACCAGGTTCATTTCAGTCCTTGCCATACAAAGGGCACTAAGCATAGAGTGTGAAAACTGAGTTTCCTTGAGAGCTGCTTGGAAGCCTGATGGTGTGTGAAGTTAGTGAGCCAAATGGAGTTGTTCTCCCACAAGAACCACTCGGCTGATCCTTCTTCAATATGCCCTTCACCAACATGCAGTGTTTCCTTGATTGAATTAGCTCTCACACCAATATTTGCGTCTAGAGCCTTTGCATTGAGGGCTATCTGAAAACGGCTGTGGCGCTGAAGTTGCCTGTGAATGTGGAGTTGGTGGCATGTGAAACCCGCATGTGGAGCATTCGTTTGTGTGGGATGCTCTACCAGGTTCATTTCAGTCGTAGCCAAAGAAAGGGCACTAAGCATAGAGTGTGAAAACTGAGTTTCCTTGAGAGCTGCTTGGAAGCCTGATGGTGTGTGAAGTTAGTGAGCCAAATGGAGTTGTTCTCCCACAAGAACCACTCGGCTGATCCTTCTTCAATATGCCCTTCACCAACATGCAGTGTTTCCTTGATTGAATTAGCTCTCACACCAATATTTGCGTCTAGAGCCTTTGCATTGAGGGCTATCTGAAAACGGCTGTGGCGCTGAAGTTGCCTGAGAATGTGGAGTAGGTGGCATGTGAAACCCGCATGTGGAGCATTCGTTTGTGTGGGATGCTCTACCAGGTTCATTTCAGTCCTAGCCATACAAAGGGCACTAAGCATAGAGTGTGAAAACTGAGTTTCCTTGAGAGCTGCTTGGAAGCCTGATGGTGTGTGAAGTTAGTGAGCCAAATGGAGTTGTTCTCCCACAAGAACCACTCGGCTGATCCTTCTTCAATATGCCCTTCACCAACATGCAGTGTTTCCTTGATTGAATTAGCTCTCACACCAATATTTGCGTCTAGAGCCTTTGCATTGAGGGCTATCTGAAAACGGCTGTGGAGCTGAAGTTGCCTGAGAATGTGGAGTTGGTGGCATGTGAAACCCGCATGTGGAGCATTCGTTTGTGTGGGATGCTCTACCAGGTTCATTTCAGTCCTAGCCATACAAAGGGCACTAAGCATAGAGTGTGAAAACTGAGTTTCCTTGAGAGCTGCTTGGAAGCCTGATGGTGTGTGAAGTTAGTGAGCCAAATGGAGTTGTTCTCCCACAAGAACCACTCGGCTGATCCTTCTTCAATATGCCCTTCAATAACATGCAGTGTTTCCTTGATTGAATTAGCTCTCACACCAATATTTGCGTCTAGAGCCTTTGCTTTGAGGGCTATCTGAAAACGGCTGTGGCGCTGAAGTTGCCTGAGAATGTGGAGTTGGTGGCATGTGAAACCCGCATGTGGAGCATTCGTTTGTGTGGGATGCTCTACCAGGTTCATTCCTAGATAATGCACTCAAAGGGCACTAAGCATAGAGTGTGAAAACTGAGTTTCCTTGAGAGCTGCTTGGAAGCCTGATGGTGTGTGAAGTTAGTGAGCCAAATGGAGTTGTTCTCCCACAAGAACCACTCGGCTGATCCTTCTTCAATATGCCCTTCACCAACATGCAGTGTTTCCTTGATTGAATTAGCTCTCACACCAATATTTGCATCTAGAGCCTTTGCATTGAGGGCTATCTGAAAACGGCTGTGGCGCTGAAGTTGCCTGTGAATGTGGAGTTGGTGGCATGTGAAACCCGCATGTGGAGCATTCGTTTGTGTGGGATGCTCTACCAGGTTCATTTCAGTCCTAGCCATACAAAGGGCACTAAGCATAGAGTGTGAAAACTGAGTTTCCTTGAGAGCTGCTTGGAAGCGTGATGGTGTGTGAAGTTACTGAGCCAAATGGAGTTGTTCTCCCACAAGGACCACTCGGCTGATTCTTCTTCAATATGCCCTTCACCAACATGTAGTGTTTCCTTGATTGAATTAGCTCTCACACCAATATTTGCGTCTAGAGCCTTTGCTTTGAGGGCTATCTGAAAACGGCTGTGGCGCTGAAGTTGCCTGTGAATGTGGAGTAGGTGGCATGTGAAACCCGCATGTGGAGCATTCGTTTGTGTGGGATGCTCTACCAGGTTCATTTCAGTCCTAGCCATACAAAGTTCACTAAGCATAGAGTGTGAAAACTGAGTTTCCTTGAGAGCTGCTTGGAAGCCTGATGGTGTGTGAAGTTAGTGAGCCAAATGGAGTTGTTCTCCCACAAGAACCACTCGGCTGATCCTTCTTCAATATGCCCTTCACCAACATGCAGTGTTTCCTTGATTGAATTAGCTCTCACACCAATATTTGCGTCTAGATCCTTTGCATTGAGGGCTATCTGAAAACGGCTGTGGCGCTGAAGTTGCCTGTGATTGTGGAGTTGGTGGCATGTGAAACCCGCATGTGGAGCATTCGTTTGTGTGGGATGCTGACCAAGCTTCATTTCAGTCCTATGCACACAAAAAGCACTAAGCATCGAGTGTGAAAACTGAGTTTCCTTGAGAGCTGCTTGGAAGCCTGATGGTGTGTGAAGTTAGTGAGCCAAATGGAGTTGTTCTCCCACAAGAACCACTCGGCTGATTCTTCTTCAATATGCCCTTCACCAACATGCAGTGTTTCCTTGATTGAATTAGCTCTCACACCAATATTTGCGTCTAGAGCCTTTGCATTGAGTTCTATCTGAAAACGGCTGTGGCGCTGAAGTTGCCTGTGAATGTGGAGTTGGTGGCATGTGAAACCCGCATGTTTAGCATTCGTTTGTGTGGGATGCTCTACCAGGTTCATTTCAGTCCTAGCCATACAAAGGGCACTAAGCATAGAGTGTGAAAACTGAGTTTCCTTGAGAGCTGCTTGGAAGCGTGATGGTGTGTGAAGTTAGTGAGCCAAATGGAGTTGTTCTCCCACAAGGACCACTCGGCTGATTCTTCTTCAATATGCCCTTCACCAACATGTAGTGTTTCCTTGATTGAATTAGCTCTCACACCAATATTTGCGTCTAGAGCCTTTGCTTTGAGGGCTATCTGAAAACGGCTGTGGCGCTGAAGTTGCCTGTGAATGTGGAGTTGGTGGCATGTGAAACCCGCATGTGGAGCATTCGTTTGTGTGGGATGCTCTACCAGGTTCATTTCAGTCCTAGCCATACAAAGGGCACTAAGCATAGAGTGTGAAAACTGAGTTTCCTTGAGAGCTGCTTGGAAGCCTGATGGTGTGTGAAGTTAGTGAGCCAAATGGAGTTGTTCTCCCACAAGAACCACTCGGCTGATCCTTCTTCAATATGCCCTTCACCAACATGCAGTGTTTCCTTGATTGAATTAGCTCTCACACCAATATTTGCGTCTAGATCCTTTGCATTGAGGGCTATCTGAAAACGGCTGTGGCGCTGAAGTTGCCTGTGATTGTGGAGTTGGTGGCATGTGAAACCTGCATGTGGAGCATTCGTTTGTGTGGGATGCTGACCAAGCTTCATTTCAGTCCTAGGCACACAAAAAGCACTAAGCATAGAGTGTGAAAACTGAGTTTCCTTGAGAGCTGCTTGGAAGCCTGATGGTGTGTGAAGTTAGTGAGCCAAATGGAGTTGTTCTCCCACAAGAACCACTCGGCTGATTTTTCTTCAATATGCCCTTCACCAACATGCAGTGTTTCCTTGATTGAATTAGCTCTCACACCAATATTTGCGTCTAGAGCCTTTGCATTGAGGGATATCTGACAATGGCTGTGGCGCTGAAGTTGCCTGTGAATGTGGAGTTGGTGGCATGTGAAACCCGCATGTGGAGCATTCGTTTGTGTGGGATGCTCTACCAGGTTCATTCCTAGATAATGCACTCAAAGGGCACTAAACATAGAGTGTGAAAACTGAGTTTCCTTGAGAGCTGCTTGGAAGCCTGATGGTGTGTGAAGCTAGTGAGCCAAATGGAGTTGTTCTCCCACAAGAACCACTCGGCTGATCCTTCTTCAATATGCCCTTCACCAACATGCAGTGTTTCCTTGATTGAATTAGCTCTCACACCAATATTTGCGTCTAGAGCCTTTGCATTGAGGGCTATCTGAAAACGGCTGTGGCGCTGAAGTTGCCTGAGAATGTGGAGTTGGTGGCATGTGAAACCCGCATGTGGAGCATTCGTTTGTGTGGGATGCTCTACCAGGTTCATTTCAGTCCTTGCCATACAAAGGGCACTAAGCATAGAGTGTGAAAACTGAGTTTCCTTGAGAGCTGCTTGGAAGCCTGATGGTGTGTGAAGTTAGTGAGCCAAATGGAGTTGTTCTCCCACAAGGACCACTCGGCTGATTCTTCTTCAATATGCCCTTCACCAACATGCAGTGTTTCCTTGATTGAATTAGCTCTCACACCAATATTTGCGTCTAGAGCCTTTGCTTTGAGGGCTATCTGAAAACGGCTGTGGCGCTGAAGTTGCCTGTGAATGTGGAGTTGGTGGCATGTGAAACCCGCATGTGGAGCATTCGTTTGTGTGGGATGCTCTACCAGGTTCATTTCAGTCCTAGCCATACAAAGTGCACTAAGCATAGCGTGTGAAAACTGAGTTTCCTTGAGAGCTGCTTGGAAGCCTGATGGTGTGTGAAGCTAGTGAGCCAAATGGAGTTGTTCTCCCACAAGAACCACTCGGCTGATCCTTCTTCAATATGCCCTTCACCAACATGCAGTGTTTCCTTGATTGAATTAGCTCTCACACCAATATTTGCGTCTAGAGCCTTTGCATTGAGGGCTATCTGAAAACGGCTGTGGCGCTGAAGTTGCCTGTGAATGTGGAGTAGGTGGCATGTGAAACCCGCATGTGGAGCATTCGTTTGTGTGGGATGCTCTACCAGGTTCATTTCAGTCCTAGCCATACAAAGGGCACTAAGCATAGAGTGTGAAAACTGAGTTTCCTTGAGAGCTGCTTGGAAGCCTGATGGTGTGTGAAGTTAGTGAGCCAAATGGAGTTGTTCTCCCACAAGAACCACTCGGCTGATCCTTCTTCAATATGCCCTTCACCAACATGCAGTGTTTTTGATTGAATTAGCTCTCACACCAATATTTGCGTCTAGAGCCTTTGCTTTGAGGGCTATCTGAAAACGGCTGTGGAGCTGAAGTTGCCTGAGAATGTGGAGTTGGTGGCATGTGAAACCCGCATGTGGAGCATTCGTTTGTGTGGGATGCTCTACCAGGTTCATTTCAGTCCTAGCCATACAAAGTTCACTAAGCATAGAGTGAGAAAACTGAGTTTGCTTGAGAGCTGCTTGGAAGCCTGATGGTGTGTGAAGTTAGTGAGCCAAATGGAGTTGTTCTCCCACAAGAACCACTCGGCTGATCCTTCTTCAATATGCCCTTCACCAACATGCAGTGTTTCCTTGATTGAATTAGCTCTCACACCAATATTTGCGTCTAGAGCCTTTGCATTGAGGGCTATCTGAAAACGGCTGTGGCGCTGAAGTTGCCTGAGAATGTGGAGTTGGTGGCATGTGAAACCCGCATGTGGAGCATTCGTTTGGGTGGGATGCTCTACCAGGTTCATTTCAGTCGTAGCCAAAGAAAGGGCACTAAGCATAGAGTGTGAAAACTGAGTTTCCTTGAGAGCTGCTTGGAAGCCTGATGGTGTGTGAAGTTAGTGAGCCAAATGGAGTTGTTCTCCCACAAGAACCACTCGGCTGATCCTTCTTCAATATGCCCTTCACCAACATGCAGTGTTTCCTTGATTGAATTAGCTCTCACACCAATATTTGCGTCTAGAGCCTTTGTATTGAGGGCTATCTGAAAACGGCTGTGGCGCTGAAGTTGCCTGAGAATGTGGAGTTGGTGGCATGTGAAACCCGCATGTGGAGCATTCGTTTGTGTGGGATGCTCTACCAGGTTCATTTCAGTCCTAGCCATACAAAGGGCACTAAGCATAGAGTGTGAAAACTGAGTTTCCTTGAGAGCTGCTTGGAAGCCTGATGGTGTGTGAAGTTAGTGAGCCAAATGGAGTTGTTCTCCCACAAGAACCACTCGGCTGATCCTTCTTCAATATGCCCTTCACCAACATGCAGTGTTTCCTTGATTGAATTAGCTCTCACACCAATATTTGCGTCTAGAGCCTTTGCATTGAGGGGTATCTGAAAACGGCTGTGGCGCTGAAGTTGCCTGTGAATGTGGAGTAGGTGGCATGTGAAACCCGCATGTGGAGCATTCGTTTGTGTGGGATACTCTACCAGGTTCATTTCAGTCCTAGCCATACAAAGGGCACTAAGCATAGAGTGTGAAAACTGAGTTTCCTTGAGAGCTGCTTGGAAGCCTGATGGTGTGTGAAGTTAGTGAGCCAAATGGAGTTGTTCTCCCACAAGAACCACTCGGCTGATCCTTCTTCAATATGCCCTTCACCAACATGCAGTGTTTCCTTGATTGAATTAGCTCTCACACCAATATTTGCGTCTAGAGCCTTTGCATTGAGGGCTATCTGAAAACGGCTGTGGCGCTGAAGTTGCCTGAGAATGTGGAGTTGGTGGCATGTGAAACCCGCATGTGGAGCATTCGTTTGTGTGGGATGCTCTACCAGGTTCATTCCTAGATAATGCACTCAAAGGGCACTAAGCATAGAGTGTGAAAACTGAGTTTCCTTGAGAGCTGCTTGGAAGCCTGATGGTGTGTGAAGTTAGTGAGCCAAATGGAGTTGTTCTCCCACAAGAACCACTCGGCTGATCCTTCTTCAATATGCCCTTCACCAACATGCAGTGTTTCCTTGATTGAATTAGCGCTCACACCAATATTTGCGTCTAGAGCCTTTGCATTGAGTTCTATCTGAAAACGGCTGTGGCGCTGAAGTTGCCTGTGAATGTGGAGTTGGTGGCATGTGAAACCCGCATGTGGAGCATTCGTTTGTGTGGGATGCTCTACCAGGTTCATTTCAGTCCTAGCCATACAAAGGGCACTAAGCATAGAGTGTGAAAACTGAGTTTCCTTGAGAGCTGCTTGGAAGCCTGATGGTGTGTGAAGTTAGTGAGCCAAATGGAGTTGTTCTCCCACAAGAACCACTCGGCTGATCCTTCTTCAATATGCCCTTCACCAACATGCAGTGTTTCCTTGATTGAATTAGCTCTCACACCAATATTTGCGTCTAGAGCCTTTGCATTGAGGGCTATCTGAAAACGGCTGTGGCGCTGAAGTTGCCTGAGAATGTGGAGTTGGTGGCATGTGAAACCCGCATGTGGAGCATTCGTTTGAGTGGAATGCTCTACCAGGTTCATTTCAGTCGTAGCCAAAGAAAGGGCACTAAGCATAGAGTGTGAAAACTGAGTTTCCTTGAGAGCTGCTTGGAAGCCTGATGGTGTGTGAAGTTAGTGAGCCAAATGGAGTTGTTCTCCCACAAGAACCACTCGGCTGATCCTTCTTCAATATGCCCTTCACCAACATGCAGTGTTTCCTTGATTGAATTAGCTCTCACACCAATATTTGCGTCTAGAGCCTTTGTATTGAGGGCTATCTGAAAACGGCTGTGGCGCTGAAGTTGCCTGTGAATGTGGAGTAGGTGGCATGTGAAACCCGCATGTGGAGCATTCGTTTGTGTGGGATGCTCTACCAGGTTCATTTCAGTCCTAGCCATACAAAGGGCACTAAGCATAGAGTGTGAAAACTGAGTTTCCTTGAGAGCTGCTTGGAAGCCTGATGGTGTGTGAAGTTAGTGAGCCAAATGGAGTTGTTCTCCCACAAGAACCACTCGGCTGATCCTTCTTCAATATGCCCTTCACCAACATGCAGTGTTTCCTTGATTGAATTAGCTCTCACACCAATATTTGCGTCTAGAGCCTTTGCATTGAGGGGTATCTGAAAACGGCTGTGGCGCTGAAGTTGCCTGTGAATGTGGAGTAGGTGGCATGTGAAACCCGCATGTGGAGCATTCGTTTGTGTGGGATACTCTACCAGGTTCATTTCAGTCCTAGCCATACAAAGGGCACTAAGCATAGAGTGTGAAAACTGAGTTTCCTTGAGAGCTGCTTGGAAGCCTGATGGTGTGTGAAGTTAGTGAGCCAAATGGAGTTGTTCTCCCACAAGAACCACTCGGCTGATCCTTCTTCAATATGCCCTTCACCAACATGCAGTGTTTCCTTGATTGAATTAGCTCTCACACCAATATTTGCGTCTAGAGCCTTTGCATTGAGGGCTATCTGAAAACGGCTGTGGCGCTGAAGTTGCCTGAGAATGTGGAGTTGGTGGCATGTGAAACCCGCATGTGGAGCATTCGTTTGTGTGGGATGCTCTACCAGGTTCATTCCTAGATAATGCACTCAAAGGGCACTAAGCATAGAGTGTGAAAACTGAGTTTCCTTGAGAGCTGCTTGGAAGCCTGATGGTGTGTGAAGTTAGTGAGCCAAATGGAGTTGTTCTCCCACAAGAACCACTCGGCTGATCCTTCTTCAATATGCCCTTCACCAACATGCAGTGTTTCCTTGATTGAATTAGCGCTCACACCAATATTTGCGTCTAGAGCCTTTGCATTGAGTTCTATCTGAAAACGGCTGTGGCGCTGAAGTTGCCTGTGAATGTGGAGTTGGTGGCATGTGAAACCCGCATGTGGAGCATTCGTTTGTGTGGGATGCTCTACCAGGTTCATTTCAGTCCTAGCCATACAAAGGGCACTAAGCATAGAGTGTGAAAACTGAGTTTCCTTGAGAGCTGCTTGGAAGCCTGATGGTGTGTGAAGTTAGTGAGCCAAATGGAGTTGTTCTCCCACAAGAACCACTCGGCTGATCCTTCTTCAATATGCCCTTCACCAACATGCAGTGTTTCCTTGATTGAATTAGCTCTCACACCAATATTTGCGTCTAGAGCCTTTGCATTGAGGGCTATCTGAAAACGGCTGTGGCGCTGAAGTTGCCTGAGAATGTGGAGTTGGTGGCATGTGAAACCCGCATGTGGAGCATTCGTTTGAGTGGAATGCTCTACCAGGTTCATTTCAGTCGTAGCCAAAGAAAGGGCACTAAGCATAGAGTGTGAAAACTGAGTTTCCTTGAGAGCTGCTTGGAAGCCTGATGGTGTGTGAAGTTAGTGAGCCAAATGGAGTTGTTCTCCCACAAGAACCACTCGGCTGATCCTTCTTCAATATGCCCTTCACCAACATGCAGTGTTTCCTTGATTGAATTAGCTCTCACACCAATATTTGCGTCTAGAGCCTTTGCTTTGAGGGCTATCTGAAAACGGCTGTGGCGCTGAAGTTGCCTGTGAATGTGGAGTTGGTGGCATGTGAAACCCGCATGTGGAGCATTCGTTTGTGTGGGATGCTCTACCAGGTTCATTTCAGTCCTAGCCATACAAAGGGCACTAAGCATAGAGTGTGAAAACTGAGTTTCCTTGAGAGCTGCTTGGAAGCCTGATGGTGTGTGAAGTTAGTGAGCCAAATGGAGTTGTTCTCCCACAAGAACCACTCGGCTGATCCTTCTTCAATATGCCCTTCACCAACATGCAGTGTTTCCTTGATTGAATTAGCTCTCACACCAATATTTGCGTCTAGAGCCTTTGCATTGAGGGCTATCTGAAAACGGCTGTGGCGCTGAAGTTGCCTGAGAATGTGGAGTAGGTGGCATGTGAAACCCGCATGTGGAGCATTCGTTTGTGTGGGATGCTCTACCAGGTTCATTTCAGTCCTAGCCATACAAAGGGCACTAAGCATAGAGTGTGAAAACTGAGTTTCCTTGAGAGCTGCTTGGAAGCCTGATGGTGTGTGAAGTTAGTGAGCCAAATGGAGTTGTTCTCCCACAAGAACCACTCGGCTGATCCTTCTTCAATATGCCCTTCACCAACATGCAGTGTTTCCTTGATTGAATTAGCTCTCACACCAATATTTGCGTCTAGAGCCTTTGCATTGAGGGCTATCTGAAAACGGCTGTGGAGCTGAAGTTGCCTGAGAATGTGGAGTTGGTGGCATGTGAAACCCGCATGTGGAGCATTCGTTTGTGTGGGATGCTCTACCAGGTTCATTTCAGTCCTAGCCATACAAAGGGCACTAAGCATAGAGTGTGAAAACTGAGTTTCCTTGAGAGCTGCTTGGAAGCCTGATGGTGTGTGAAGTTAGTGAGCCAAATGGAGTTGTTCTCCCACAAGAACCACTCGGCTGATCCTTCTTCAATATGCCCTTCAATAACATGCAGTGTTTCCTTGATTGAATTAGCTCTCACACCAATATTTGCGTCTAGAGCCTTTGCTTTGAGGGCTATCTGAAAACGGCTGTGGCGCTGAAGTTGCCTGAGAATGTGGAGTTGGTGGCATGTGAAACCCGCATGTGGAGCATTCGTTTGTGTGGGATGCTCTACCAGGTTCATTCCTAGATAATGCACTCAAAGGGCACTAAGCATAGAGTGTGAAAACTGAGTTTCCTTGAGAGCTGCTTGGAAGCCTGATGGTGTGTGAAGTTAGTGAGCCAAATGGAGTTGTTCTCCCACAAGAACCACTCGGCTGATCCTTCTTCAATATGCCCTTCACCAACATGCAGTGTTTCCTTGATTGAATTAGCTCTCACACCAATATTTGCGTCTAGAGCCTTTGCATTGAGGGCTATCTGAAAACGGCTGTGGCGCTGAAGTTGCCTGTGAATGTGGAGTTGGTGGCATGTGAAACCCGCATGTGGAGCATTCGTTTGTGTGGGATGCTCTACCAGGTTCATTTCAGTCCTAGCCATACAAAGGGCACTAAGCATAGAGTGTGAAAACTGAGTTTCCTTGAGAGCTGCTTGGAAGCGTGATGGTGTGTGAAGTTACTGAGCCAAATGGAGTTGTTCTCCCACAAGGACCACTCGGCTGATTCTTCTTCAATATGCCCTTCACCAACATGTAGTGTTTCCTTGATTGAATTAGCTCTCACACCAATATTTGCGTCTAGAGCCTTTGCTTTGAGGGCTATCTGAAAACGGCTGTGGCGCTGAAGTTGCCTGTGAATGTGGAGTTGGTGGCATGTGAAACCCGCATGTGGAGCATTCGTTTGTGTGGGATGCTCTACCAGGTTCATTTCAGTCCTAGCCATACAAAGTTCACTAAGCATAGAGTGTGAAAACTGAGTTTCCTTGAGAGCTGCTTGGAAGCCTGATGGTGTGTGAAGTTAGTGAGCCAAATGGAGTTGTTCTCCCACAAGAACCACTCGGCTGATCCTTCTTCAATATGCCCTTCACCAACATGCAGTGTTTCCTTGATTGAATTAGCTCTCACACCAATATTTGCGTCTAGATCCTTTGCATTGAGGGCTATCTGAAAACGGCTGTGGCGCTGAAGTTGCCTGTGATTGTGGAGTTGGTGGCATGTGAAACCCGCATGTGGAGCATTCGTTTGTGTGGGATGCTGACCAAGCTTCATTTCAGTCCTAGGCACACAAAAAGCACTAAGCATCGAGTGTGAAAACTGAGTTTCCTTGAGAGCTGCTTGGAAGCCTGATGGTGTGTGAAGTTAGTGAGCCAAATGGAGTTGTTCTCCCACAAGAACCACTCGGCTGATTCTTCTTCAATATGCCCTTCACCAACATGCAGTGTTTCCTTGATTGAATTAGCTCTCACACCAATATTTGCGTCTAGAGCCTTTGCATTGAGGGATATCTGACAATGGCTGTGGCGCTGAAGTTGCCTGTGAATGTGGAGTTGGTGGCATGTGAAACCCGCATGTGGAGCATTCGTTTGTGTGGGATGCTCTACCAGGTTCATTTCAGTCCTAGCCATACAAAGGGCACTAAGCATAGAGTGTGAAAACTGAGTTTCCTTGAGAGCTGCTTGGAAGCGTGATGGTGTGTGAAGTTACTGAGCCAAATGGAGTTGTTCTCCCACAAGGACCACTCGGCTGATTCTTCTTCAATATGCCCTTCACCAACATGTAGTGTTTCCTTGATTGAATTAGCTCTCACACCAATATTTGCGTCTAGAGCCTTTGCTTTGAGGGCTATCTGAAAACGGCTGTGGCGCTGAAGTTGCCTGTGAATGTGGAGTTGGTGGCATGTGAAACCCGCATGTGGAGCATTCGTTTGTGTGGGATGCTCTACCAGGTTCATTTCAGTCCTAGCCATACAAAGTTCACTAAGCATAGAGTGTGAAAACTGAGTTTCCTTGAGAGCTGCTTGGAAGCCTGATGGTGTGTGAAGTTAGTGAGCCAAATGGAGTTGTTCTCCCACAAGAACCACTCGGCTGATCCTTCTTCAATATGCCCTTCACCAACATGCAGTGTTTCCTTGATTGAATTAGCTCTCACACCAATATTTGCGTCTAGATCCTTTGCATTGAGGGCTATCTGAAAACGGCTGTGGCGCTGAAGTTGCCTGTGATTGTGGAGTTGGTGGCATGTGAAACCCGCATGTGGAGCATTCGTTTGTGTGGGATGCTGACCAAGCTTCATTTCAGTCCTAGGCACACAAAAAGCACTAAGCATAGAGTGTGAAAACTGAGTTTCCTTGAGAGCTGCTTGGAAGCCTGATGGTGTGTGAAGTTAGTGAGCCAAATGGAGTTGTTCTCCCACAAGAACCACTCGGCTGATTCTTCTTCAATATGCCCTTCACCAACATGCAGTGTTTCCTTGATTGAATTAGCTCTCACACCAATATTTGCGTCTAGAGCCTTTGCATTGAGGGATATCTGACAATGGCTGTGGCGCTGAAGTTGCCTGTGAATGTGGAGTTGGTGGCATGTGAAACCCGCATGTGGAGCATTCGTTTGTGTGGGATGCTCTACC
This sequence comes from Ochotona princeps, assembly GCF_030435755.1. NCBI lineage: Eukaryota > Metazoa > Chordata > Mammalia > Lagomorpha > Ochotonidae > Ochotona > Ochotona princeps. The sequence goes on along the minus strand of NW_026696909.1, from coordinate 17,134 downwards.
AGGTTCATTCCTAGATAATGCACTCAAAGGGCACTAAACATAGAGTGTGAAAACTGAGTTTCCTTGAGAGCTGCTTGGAAGCCTGATGGTGTGTGACGTTAGTGAGCCAAATGGAGTTGTTCTCCCACAAGAACCACTCGGCTGATCCTTCTTCAATATGCCCTTCACCAACATGCAGTGTTTCCTTGATTGAATTAGCTCTCACACCAATATTTGCGTCTAGAGCCTTTGCATTGAGGGCTATCTGAAAACGGCTGTGGCGCTGAAGTTGCCTGTGAATGTGGAGTTGGTGGCATGTGAAACCCGCATGTGGAGCATTCGTTTGTGTGGGATGCTCTACCAGGTTCATTTCAGTCCTAGCCATACAAAGGGCACTAAGCATAGAGTGTGAAAACTGAGTTTCCTTGAGAGCTGCTTGGAAGCCTGATGGTGTGTGAAGTTAGTGAGCCAAATGGAGTTGTTCTCCCACAAGAACCACTCGTCTGATCCTTCTTCAATATGCCCTTCACCAACATGCAGTGTTTCCTTGATTGAATTAGCGCTCACACCAATATTTGCGTCTAGAGCCTTTGCATTGAGGGCTATCTGAAAACGGCTGTGGCGCTGAAGTTGCCTGTGAATGTGGAGTTGGTGGCATGTGAAACCCGCATGTGGAGCATTCGTTTGTGTGGGATGCTCTACCAGGTTCATTTCAGTCCTAGCCATACAAAGGGCACTAAGCATAGAGTGTGAAAACTGAGTTTCCTTGAGAGCTGCTTGGAAGCCTGATGGTGTGTGAAGTTAGTGAGCCAAATGGAGTTGTTCTCCCACAAGAACCACTTGGCTGATCCTTCTTCAATATGCCCTTCACCAACATGCAGTGTTTCCTTGATTGAATTAGCTCTCACACCAATATTTGCGTCTAGAGCCTTTGCATTGAGGGCTATCTGAAAACGGCTGTGACGCTGAAGTTGCCTGAGAATGTGGAGTTGGTGGCATGTGAAACCCGCATGTGGAGCATTCGTTTGTGTGGGATGCTCTACCAGGTTCATTTCAGTCCTAGCCATACAAAGGGCACTAAGCATAGAGTGTGAAAACTGAGTTTCCTTGAGAGCTGCTTGGAAGCCTGATGGTGTGTGAAGTTAGTGAGCCAAATGGAGTTGTTCTCCCACAAGAACCACTCGGCTGATCCTTCTTCAATATGCCCTTCACAAACATGCAGTGTTTCCTTGATTGAATTAGCGCTCACACCAATATTTGCGTCTAGAGCCTTTGCATTGATGGCTATCTGAAAACGGCTGTGGCGCTGAAGTTGCCTGTGAATGTGGAGTAGGTGGCATGTGAAACCCGCATGTGGAGCATTCGTTTGTGTGGGATGCTCTACCAGGTTCATTTCAGTCCTAGCTATACAAAGTGCACTAAGCATAGAGTGTGAAAACTGAGTTTCCTTGAGAGCTGCTTGGAAGCCTGATGGTGTGTGAAGTTAGTGAGCCAAATGGAGTTGTTCTCCCACAAGAACCACTCGGCTGATCCTTCTTCAATATGCCCTTCACCAACATGCAGTGTTTCCTTGATTGAATTAGCTCTCACACCAATATTTGCGTCTAGAGCCTTTGCATTGAGGGGTATCTGAAAACGGCTGTGGCGCTGAAGTTGCCTGTGAATGTGGAGTTGGTGGCATGTGAAACCCGCATGTGGAGCATTCGTTTGTGTGGGATGCTCTACCAGGTTCATTTCAGTCCTAGCCATACAAAGGGCACTAAGCATAGAGTGTGAAAACTGAGTTTCCTTGAGAGCTGCTTGGAAGCCTGATGGTGTGTGAAGTTAGTGAGCCAAATGGAGTTGTTCTCCCACAAGAACCACTCGGCTGATCCTTCTTCAATATGCCCTTCACCAACATGCAGTGTTTCCTTGATTGAATTAGCTCTCACACCAATATTTGCGTCTAGAGCCTTTGCATTAAGGGCTATCTGAAAACGGCTGTGGAGCTGAAGTTGCCTGAGAATGTGGAGTTGGTGGCATGTGAAACCCGCATGTTTAGCATTCGTTTGTGTGGGATGCTCTACCAGGTTCATTTCAGTCCTAGGCACTCAAAGGGCACTAAGCATAGAGTGTGAAAACTGAGTTTCCTTGAGAGCTGCTTGGAAGCCTGATGGTGTGTGAAGTTAGTGAGCCAAATGGAGTTGTTCTCCCACAAGAACCACTCGGCTGATCCTTCTTCAATATGCCCTTCACCAACATGCAGTGTTTCCTTGATTGAATTAGCTCTCACACCAATATTTGCGTCTAGAGCCTTTGCATTGAGGGCTATCTGAAAACGGCTGTGGCGCTGAAGTTGCCTGAGAATGTGGAGTTGGTGGCATGTGAAACCCGCATGTGGAGCATTCGTTTGTGTGGGATGCTCTACCAGGTTCATTCCTAGATAATGCACTCAAAGGGCACTAAGCATAGAGTGTGAAAACTGAGTTTCCTTGAGAGCTGCTTGGAAGCCTGATGGTGTGTGAAGTTAGTGAGCCAAATGGAGTTGTTCTCCCACAAGAACCACTCGGCTGATCCTTCTTCTATATGCCCTTCACCAACATGCAGTGTTTCCTTGATTGAATTAGTTCTCACACCAATATTTGCGTCTAGAGTCTTTGCATTGAGGGCTATCTGAAAACGGCTGTGGCGCTGAAGTTGCCTGTGAATGTGGAGTTGGTGGCATGTGAAACCCGCATGTGGAGCATTCGTTTGTGTGGGATGCTGACCAAACTTCATTTCAGTCCTAGGCACTCAAAGGGCACTAAGCATAGAGTGTGAAAACTGAGTTTCCTTGAGAGCTGCTTGGAAGCCTGATGGTGTGTGAAGTTAGTGAGCCAAATGGAGTTGTTCTCCCACAAGAACCACTCGGCTGATCCTTCTTCAATATGCCCTTCACCAACATGCAGTGTTTCCTTGATTGAATTAGCTCTCACACCAATATTTGCGTCTAGAGCCTTTGCATTGAGGGCTATCTGAAAACGGCTGTGGCGCTGAAGTTGCCTGTGAATGTGGAGTTGGTGGCATGTGAAACCCGCATGTTTAGCATTCGTTTGTGTGGGATGCTCTACCAGGTTCATTTCAGTCCTAGGCACTCAAAGGGCACTAAGCATAGAGTGTGAAAACTGAGTTTCCTTGAGAGCTGCTTGGAAGCCTGATGGTGTGTGAAGTTAGTGAGCCAAATGGAGTTGTTCTCCCACAAGAACCACTCGGCTGATCCTTCTTCAATATGCCCTTCACCAACATGCAGTGTTTCCTTGATTGAATTAGCTCTCACACCAATATTTGCGTCTAGAGCCTTTGCATTGAGGGCTATCTGAAAACGGCTGTGGCGCTGAATTTGCCTGTGAATGTGGAGTTGGTGGCATTGAAACCCGCATGTGGAGCATTCGTTTGTGTGGGATGCTCTCCAAGCTTCATTTCAGTCCTAGGCACAAAAAGGGCACTAAGCATAGAGTGTGAAAACTGAGTTTCCTTGAGAGCTGCTTGGAAGCCTGATTGTGTGTGACGTTAGTGAGCCAAATGGAGTTGTTCTCCCACAAGAACCACTCGGCTGATCCTTCTTCAATATGCCCTTCACCAACATGCAGTGTTTCCTTGATTGAATTAGCTCTCACACCAATATTTGCGTCTAGAGCCTTTGCATTGAGGGCTATCTGAAAACGGCTGTGGCGCTGAAGTTGCCTGTGAATGTGGAGTGGGTGGCATGTGAAACCCGCATGTGGAGCATTCGTTTGTGTGGGATGCTCTACCAGGTTCATTTCAGTCCTAGCCATACAAAGGGCACTAAGCATAGAGTGTGAAAACTGAGTTTCCTTGAGAGCTGCTTGGAAGCCTGATGGTGTGTGAAGTTAGTGAGCCAAAAGGAGTTGTTCTCCCACAAGAACCACTCGGCTGATCCTTCTTCAATATGCCCTTCACCAACATGCAGTGTTTCCTTGATTGAATTAGCTCTCACACCAATATTTGCGTCTAGAGCCTTTGCATTGAGGGCTATCTGAAAACGGCTGTGGCGCTGAAGTTGCCTGTGAATGTGGAGTTGGTGGCATGTGAAACCCACATGTGGAGCATTCGTTTATGTGGGATGCTCTCCAAGCTTCATTTCAGTCCTAGGCACAAAAAGGGCACTAAGCATAGAGTGTGCAAACTGAGTTTCCTTGAGAGCTGCTTGGAAGCCTGATGGTGTGTGAAGTTAGTGAGCCAAATGGAGTTGTTCTCCCACAAGAACCACTCGGCTGATCCTTCTTCAATATGCCCTTCACCAACATGCAGTGTTTCCTTGATTGAATTAGCTCTCACACCAATATTTGCGTCTAGAGCCTTTGCATTGAGGGCTATCTGAAAACGGCAGTGGCTCTGAAGTTGCCTGTGAATGTGGAGTTGGTGGCATGTGAAACCCGCATGTGGAGCATTCGTTTGTGTGGGATGCTCACCAAGCTTTATTTCAGGCCTAGGCACTCAAAGCACACTAAGCATAGAGTGTGAAAACTGAGCTTGCTTGAGAGCTGCTTGGAAGCCTGATGGTGTGTGAGGTTAGTGAGCCAAATGGAGTTGTTCTCCCACAAGAACCACTCGGCTGATCCTTCTTCAATATGCCCTTCACCAACATGCAGTGTTTCCTTGATTGAATTAGCTCTCACACCAATATTTGCGTGTAGAGCCTTTGCATTGAGGGCTATCTGAAAATGGCTGTGGCGCTGAAGTTGCCTGTGAATGTGGAGTTGGTGGCATGTGAAACCCGCATGTGAAGCATTCGTTTGTGTGGGATGCTCTACCAGGTTCATTCCTAGATAATACTGAGTTTCCTTGAGAGCTGCTTGGAAGCCTGATGGTGTGTGAAGTTAGTGAGCCAAATGGAGTTGTTCTCCCACAAGAACCACTCAGCTGATCCTTCTTCAATATGCCATTCACCAACATGCAGTGTTTCCTTGATTGAATTAGCTCTCACACCAATATTTGCGTCTAGAGCCTTTGCATTGAGGGCTATCTGAAAACGGCTGTGGCGCTGAAGTTGCCTGTGAATGTGGAGTTGGTGGCATGTGAAACCCGCATGTGGAGCATTCGTTTGTGTGGGATGCTGACTAAGCTTCATTTCAGTCCTAGGCACACAAAGTGTACTAAGCATAGAGTGTGAAAACTGAGTTTCCTTGAGAGCTGCTTGGAAGCCTGATGGTGTGTGAAGTTAGTGAGCCAAATGGAGTTGTTCTCCCACAAGAACCACTCGGCTGATCCTTCTTCAATATGCCCTTCACCAACATGCAGTGTTTCCTTGATTGAATTAGCTCTCACACCAATATTTGCGTCTAGAGCCTTTGCATTGAGGGCTATCTGAAAACGGCTGTGGCGCTGAAGTTGCCTGTGAATGTGGAGTTGGTGGCCTGTGAAACCCGCATGTGGAGCATTCGTTTGTGTGGGATGCTCTACCAGGTTCATTTCAGTCCTAGCCATACAAAGGGCACTAAGCATAGAGTGTGAAAACTGAGTTTCCTTGAGAGCTGCTTGGAAGCCTGATGGTGTGTGAAGTTAGTGAGCCAAATGGAGTTGTTCTCCCACAAGAACCACTCGGCTGATCCTTCTTCAATATGCCCTTCACCAACATGCAGTGTTTCCTTGATTGAATTAGCTCTCACACCAATATTTGCGTCTAGAGCCTTTGCATTGAGGGCTATCTGAAAACGGCTGTGGCGCTGAAGTTGCCTGTGAATGTGGAGTTGGTGGCATGTGAAACCCGCATGTGGTGCATTTGTTTGTGTGGGATGCTCTACCAGGTTCATTCCTAGATAATGCACTCAAAGTGCACTAAGCATAGAGTGTGAAAACTGAGTTTCCTTGAGAGCTGCTTGGAAGCCTGATGGTGTGTGAAGTTAGTGAGCCAAATGGAGTTGTTCTCCCACAAGAACCACTCGGCTGATTCTTCCTCAATATGCCCTTCACCAACATGCAGTGTTTAATTGATTGAATTAGCTCTCACACCAATATTTGCGTCTAGAGCCTTTGCATTGAGGGCTATCTGAAAACGGCTGTGGCGCTGAAGTTGCCTGTGAATGTGGAGTTGGTGGCATGTGAAACACGCATGTGGAGCATTCGTTTGTGTGGGATGCTCTACCAGGCTCATTCCTAGATAATGCACTTAAAGGGCACTAAGCATAGAGTGTGAAAACTGAGTTTCCTTGAGAGCTGCTTGGAAGCCTGATGGTGTGTGAAGTTAGTGAGCCAAATGGAGTTGTTCTCCCACAAGAACCACTCGGCTGATCCTTCTTCAATATTCCCTTCACCAACATGCAGTGTTTCCTTGATTGAATTAGCTCTCACACCAATATTTGCGTCTAGAGCCTTTGCATTGAGGGCTATCTGAAAACGGCAGTGGCTCTGAAGTTGCCTGTGAATGTGGAGTTGGTGGCATGTGAAACCCGCATGTGGAGCATTCGTTTGTGTGGGATGCTCACCAAGCTTTATTTCAGGCCTAGGCACTCAAAGCACACTAAGCATAGAGTGTGAAAACTGAGCTTGCTTGAGAGCTGCTTGGAAGCCTGATGGTGTGTGAGGTTAGTGAGCCAAATGGAGTTGTTCTCCCACAAGAACCACTCGGCTGATCCTTCTTCAATATGCCCTTCACCAACATGCAGTGTTTCCTTGATTGAATTAGCTCTCACACCAATATTTGCGTGTAGAGCCTTTGCATTGAGGGCTATCTGAAAATGGCTGTGGCGCTGAAGTTGCCTGTGAATGTGGAGTTGGTGGCATGTGAAACCCGCATGTGAAGCATTCGTTTGTGTGGGATGCTCTACCAGGTTCATTCCTAGATAATACTGAGTTTCCTTGAGAGCTGCTTGGAAGCCTGATGGTGTGTGAAGTTAGTGAGCCAAATGGAGTTGTTCTCCCACAAGAACCACTCAGCTGATCCTTCTTCAATATGCCATTCACCAACATGCAGTGTTTCCTTGATTGAATTAGCTCTCACACCAATATTTGCGTCTAGAGCCTTTGCATTGAGGGCTATCTGAAAACGGCTGTGGCGCTGAAGTTGCCTGTGAATGTGGAGTTGGTGGCATGTGAAACCCGCATGTGGAGCATTCGTTTGTGTGGGATGCTGACTAAGCTTCATTTCAGTCCTAGGCACACAAAGTGTACTAAGCATAGAGTGTGAAAACTGAGTTTCCTTGAGAGCTGCTTGGAAGCCTGATGGTGTGTGAAGTTAGTGAGCCAAATGGAGTTGTTCTCCCACAAGAACCACTCGGCTGATCCTTCTTCAATATGCCCTTCACCAACATGCAGTGTTTCCTTGATTGAATTAGCTCTCACACCAATATTTGCGTCTAGAGCCTTTGCATTGAGGGCTATCTGAAAACGGCTGTGGCGCTGAAGTTGCCTGTGAATGTGGAGTTGGTGGCCTGTGAAACCCGCATGTGGAGCATTCGTTTGTGTGGGATGCTCTACCAGGTTCATTTCAGTCCTAGCCATACAAAGGGCACTAAGCATAGAGTGTGAAAACTGAGTTTCCTTGAGAGCTGCTTGGAAGCCTGATGGTGTGTGAAGTTAGTGAGCCAAATGGAGTTGTTCTCCCACAAGAACCACTCGGCTGATCCTTCTTCAATATGCCCTTCACCAACATGCAGTGTTTCCTTGATTGAATTAGCTCTCACACCAATATTTGCGTCTAGAGCCTTTGCATTGAGGGCTATCTGAAAACGGCTGTGGCGCTGAAGTTGCCTGTGAATGTGGAGTTGGTGGCATGTGAAACCCGCATGTGGTGCATTTGTTTGTGTGGGATGCTCTACCAGGTTCATTCCTAGATAATGCACTCAAAGTGCACTAAGCATAGAGTGTGAAAACTGAGTTTCCTTGAGAGCTGCTTGGAAGCCTGATGGTGTGTGAAGTTAGTGAGCCAAATGGAGTTGTTCTCCCACAAGAACCACTCGGCTGATTCTTCCTCAATATGCCCTTCACCAACATGCAGTGTTTAATTGATTGAATTAGCTCTCACACCAATATTTGCGTCTAGAGCCTTTGCATTGAGGGCTATCTGAAAACGGCTGTGGCGCTGAAGTTGCCTGTGAATGTTGAGTGGGTGGCATGTGAAACCCTCATGTGGAGCATTCGTTTGTGTGGGATGTTCACCAAGCTTCATTTCAGTCCAAGGCACTCAAAGGGCACTAAGCATAGAGTGTGAAAACTGAGTTTCCTTGAGAGCTGCTTGGAAGCCTGATGGTGTGTGAAGTTAGTGAGCCAAATGGAGTTGTTCTCCCACAAGAAACACTCGGCTGATTCTTCTTCAATATGCCCTTCACCAACATGCAGTGTTTCCTTGATTGAATTAGCTCTCACACCAATATTTGCGTCTAGAGCCTTTGCATTGAGGGCTATCTGAAAATGGCTGTGGCGCTGAAGTTGCCTGTGAATGTGGAGTTGGTGGCATGTGAAACCCTCATGTGGAACATTCGTTTGTGTGGGATGCTCTACCAGGTTCATTCCTAGATAATGCACTCAAAGGGCACTAAGCATAGAGTGTGAAAACTGAGTTTCCTTGAGAGCTGCTTGGAAGCCTGATGGTGTGTGAAGTTAGTGAGCCAAATGGAGTTGTTCTCCCACAAGAACCACTCGGCTGATCCTTCTTCAATATGCCCTTCACCAACATGCAGTGTTTCCTTGATTGAATTAGCTCTCACACCAATATTTGCGTCTAGAGCCTTTGCATTGAGGGCTATCTGAAAACGGCTGTGGCGCTGAAGTTGCCTGTGAATGTGGAGTTGGTGGCATGAGAAACCCGCATGTGGAGCATTGCTTTGTGTGGGATGCTCACCAAGCTTCATTTCAGGCCAATACACTCAAAGCGCACTAAGCATAGAGTGTGAAAACTGAGTTTCCTTGAGAGCTGCTTGGAAGCCTGATGGTGTGTGACGTTAGTGAGCCAAATGGAGTTGTTCTCCCACAAGAACCACTCGGCTGATCCTTCTTCAATATGCCCTTCACCAACATGCAGTGTTTCCTTGATTGAATTAGCTCTCACACCAATATTTGCGTCTAGAGCCTTTGCATTGAGGGCTATCTGAAAACGGCTGTGGCGCTGAAGTTGCCTGTGAATGTGGAGTTGGTGGCATGTGAAACCCGCATGTGGAGCATTCGTTTGTGTGGGATGCTCTACCAGGTTCATTCCTAGATAATGCACTTAAAGGGCACTAAGCATAGAGTGTGAAAACTGAGTTTCCTTGAGAGCTGCTTGGAAGCCTGATGGTGTGTGAAGTTAGTGAGCCAAATGGAGTTGTTCTCCCACAAGAACCACTCGGCTGATCCTTCTTCAATATTCCCTTCACCAACATGCAGTGTTTCCTTGATTGAATTAGCTCTCACACCAATATTTGCGTCTAGAGCCTTTGCATTGAGGGCTATCTGAAAACGACTGTGGCGCTGAAGTTGCCTGTGAATGTGGAGTGGGTGGCATGTGAAACCCGCATGTGGAGCATTGATTTGTGTGGGATGCTCTACCAGGTTCATTCCTAGATAATGCACTCAAAGGGCACTAAGCATAGACTGTGAAAACTGAGTTTCCTTGAGAGCTGCTTGGAAGTCTGATGGTGTGTGAAGTTAGTGAGCCAAATGGAGTTGTTCTCCCACAAGAACCACTCGGCTGATCCTTCTTCAATATGCCCTTCACCAACATGCAGTGTTTCCTTGATTGAATTAGCTCTCACACCAATATTTGCGTCTAGAGCCTTTGCATTGAGGGCTATCTGAAAACGGCAGTGGCGCTGAAGTTGCCTGTGAATGTGGAGTTGGTGGCATGTGAAACCCGCATGTGGAGCATTCGTTTGTGTGGGATGCTCACCAAGCTTTATTTCAGGCCTAGGCACTCAAAGCACACTAAGCATAGAGTGTGAAAACTGAGCTTGCTTGAGAGCTGCTTGGAAGCCTGATGGTGTGTGAAGTTAGTGAGCCAAATGGAGTTGTTCTCCCACAAGAACCACTCAGCTGATCCTTCTTCAATATGCCATTCACCAACATGCAGTGTTTCCTTGATTGAATTAGCTCTCACACCAATATTTGCGTCTAGAGCCTTTGCATTGAGGGCTATCTGAAAACGGCTGTGGCGCTGAAGTTGCCTGTGAATGTGGAGTTGGTGGCATGTGAAACCCGCATGTGGAGCATTCGTTTGTGTGGGATGCTGACTAAGCTTCATTTCAGTCCTAGGCACACAAAGTGTACTAAGCATAGAGTGTGAAAACTGAGTTTCCTTGAGAGCTGCTTGGAAGCCTGATGGTGTGTGAAGTTAGTGAGCCAAATGGAGTTGTTCTCCCACAAGAACCACTCGGCTGATCCTTCTTCAATATGCCCTTCACCAACATGCAGTGTTTCCTTGATTGAATTAGCTCTCACACCAATATTTGCGTCTAGAGCCTTTGCATTGAGGGCTATCTGAAAACGGCTGTGGCGCTGAAGTTGCCTGTGAATGTGGAGTTGGTGGCCTGTGAAACCCGCATGTGGAGCATTCGTTTGTGTGGGATGCTCTACCAGGTTCATTTCAGTCCTAGCCATACAAAGGGCACTAAGCATAGAGTGTGAAAACTGAGTTTCCTTGAGAGCTGCTTGGAAGCCTGATGGTGTGTGAAGTTAGTGAGCCAAATGGAGTTGTTCTCCCACAAGAAACACTCGGCTGATCCTTGTTCAATATGCCCTTCACCAACATGCAGTGTTTCCTTGATTGAATTAGCTCTCACACCAATATTTGCGTCTAGAGCCTTTGCATTGAGGGCTATCTGAAAACGGCTGTGGCGCTGAAGTTGCCTGTGAATGTGGAGTTGGTGGCATGTGAAACCCGCATGTGGTGCATTTGTTTGTGTGGGATGCTCTACCAGGTTCATTCCTAGATAATGCACTCAAAGTGCACTAAGCATAGAGTGTGAAAACTGAGTTTCCTTGAGAGCTGCTTGGAAGCCTGATGGTGCGTGAAGTTAGTGAGCCAAATGGAGTTGTTCTCCCACAAGAACCACTCGGCTGATCCTTCTTCAATATGCCCTTCACCAACATGCAGTGTTTCCTTGATTGAATTAGCTCTCACACCAATATTTGCGTCTAGAGCCTTTGCATTGAGGGCTATCTGAAAACGGCTGTGGCGCTGAAGTTGCCTGTGAATGTGGAGTTGGTGGCCTGTGAAACCCGCATGTGGAGCATTCGTTTGTGTGGGATGCTCTACCAAGCTTCATTTCAGTCCAAGGCACTCAAAGGGCACTAAGCATAGAGTGTGAAAACTGAGTTTCCTTGAGAGCTGCTTGGAAGCCTGATGGTGTGTGAAGTTAGTGAGCCAAATGGAGTTGTTCTCCCACAAGAAACACTCGGCTGATTCTTCTTCAATATGCCCTTCACCAACATGCAGTGTTTCCTTGATTGAATTAGCTCTCACACCAATATTTGCGTCTAGAGCCTTTGCATTGAGGGCTATCTGAAAATGGCTGTGGCGCTGAAGTTGCCTGTGAATGTGGAGTTGGTGGCCTGTGAAACCCGCATGTGGAGCATTCGTTTGTGTGGGATGCTCTACCAGGTTCATTTCAGTCCTAGCCACACAAAGGGCACTAAGCATAGAGTGTGAAAACTGAGTTTCCTTGAGAGCTGCTTGGAAGCCTGATGGTGTGTGAAGTTAGTGAGCCAAATGGAGTTGTTCTCCCACAAGAACCACTCGGCTGATCCTTTTTCAATATGCCCTTCACCAACATGCAGTGTTTCCTTGATTGAATTAGCTCTCACACCAATATTTGTGTCTAGAGCCTTTGCATTGAGGGCTATCTGAAATCGGCTGTGGCGCTGAAGTTGCCTGTGAATGTGGAGTTGGTGGCATGTGAAACCCGCATGTGAAGCATTCGCTTGTGTGGGATGCTCTACCAGGTTCATTTCAGTCCTAGACATACAAAGGGCACTAAGCATAGAGTGTGAAAACTGAGTTTCCTTGAGAGCTGCTTGGAAGCCTGATGGTGTGTGAAGTTGGTGAGCCAAATGGAGTTGTTCTCCCACAAGAACCACTCGGCTGATCCTTGTTCAATATGCCCTTAACCAACATGCAGTGTTTCCTTGATTGAATTAGCTCTCACACCATATTTGCGTCTAGAGCCTTTGCATTGAGGGCTATCTGAAAACGGCTGTGGCGCTGAAGTTGCCTGTGAATGTGGAGTTAGTGGCATGTGAAACCTGCATGTGCAGCATTGGTTTGTTTGGGATGCTCTACCAGGTTCATTCCTAGATAATGCACTCAAAGGGCACTAAGCATAGAGTGTGAAAACTGAGTTTCCTTGAGAGCTGCTTGGAAGCCTGATGGTGCGTGAAGTTAGTGAGCCAAATGGAGTTGTTCTCCCACAAGAACCACTCGGCTGATTCTTCCTCAATATGCCCTTCACCAACATGCAGTGTTTCCTTGATTGAATTAGCTCTCACACCAATATTTGCGTCTAGAGCCTTTGCATTGAGGGCTATCTGAAAACGGCTGTGGCGCTGAAGTTGCCTGTGAATGTGGAGTTGGTGGCATGTGAAACCCACATGTGGAGCATTCGTTTGTGTGGGATGTTCACCAAGCTTCATTTCAGGCCAATACACTCAAAGGGCACTAAGCATAGAGTGTGAAAACTGAGTTTCCTTGAGAGCTGCTTGGAAGCCTGATGGTGTGTGAAGTTAGTGAGCCAAATGGAGTTGTTCTCCCACAAGAAACACTCGGCTGATTCTTCTTCAATATGCCCTTCACCAACATGCAGTGTTTCCTTGATTGAATTAGCTCTCACACCAATATTTGCGTCTAGAGCCTTTGCATTGAGGGCTATCTGAAAATGGCTGTGGCGCTGAAGTTGCCTGTGAATGTGGAGTTGGTGGCATGTGAAACCCTCATGTGGAACATTCGTTTGTGTGGGATGCTCTACCAGGTTCATTCCTAGATAATGCACTCAAAGGGAACTAAGCATAGAGTGTGAAAACTGAGTTTCCTTGAGAGCTGCTTGGAAGCCTGATGGTGTGTGAAGTTAGTGAGCCAAATGGAGTTGTTCTCCCACAAGAACCACTCGGCTGATCCTTCTTCAATATGCCCTTCACCAACATGCAGTGTTTCCTTGATTGAATTAGCTCTCACACCAATATTTGCGTCTAGAGCCTTTGCATTGAGGGCTATCTGAAAACGGCTGTGGCGCTGAAGTTGCCTGAGAATGTGGAGTTGGTGGCATGAGAAACCCGCATGTGGAGCATTGCTTTGTGTGGGATGCTCACCAAGCTTCATTTCAGGCCAATACACTCAAAGCGCACTAAGCATAGAGTGTGAAAACTGAGTTTCCTTGAGAGCTGCTTGGAAGCCTGATGGTGTGACGTTAGTGAGCCAAATGGAGTTGTTCTCCCACAAGAACCACTCGGCTGATCCTTCTTCAGTATGCCCTTCACCAACATGCAGTGTTTCCTTGATTGAATTAGCTCTCACACCAATATTTGCGTCTAGAGCCTTTGCATTGAGGGCTATCTGAAAACGGCTGTGGCGCTGAAGTTGACTGTGAATGTGGAGTTGGTGGCATGTGAAACCCGCATGTGGAGCATTCGTTTGTGTGGGATGCTCTACCAGGTTCATTCCTAGATAATGCACTTAAAGGGCACTAAGCATAGAGTGTGAAAACTGAGTTTCCTTGAGAGCTGCTTGGAAGCCTGATGGTGTGTGAAGTTAGTGAGCCAAATGGAGTTGTTCTCCCACAAGAACCACTCGGCTGATCCTTCTTCAATATTCCCTTCACCAACATGCAGTGTTTCCTTGATTGAATTAGCTCTCACACCAATATTTGCGTCTAGAGCCTTTGCATTGAGGGCTATCTGAAAACGGCTGTGGCGCTGAAGTTGCCTGTGAATGTGGAGTTGGTGGCATGTGAAACCCGCATGTGGAGCATTGATTTGTGTGGGATGCTCTACCAGGTTCATTCCTAGATAATGCACTCAAAGGGCACTAAGCATAGAGTGTGAAAACTGAGTTTCCTTGAGAGCTGCTTGGAAGTCTGATGGTGTGTGAAGTTAGTGAGCCAAATGGAGTTGTTCTCCCACAAGAACCACTCGGCTGATCCTTCTTCAATATGCCCTTCACCAACATGCAGTGTTTCCTTGATTGAATTAGCTCTCACACCAATATTTGCGTCTAGAGCCTTTGCATTGAGGGCTATCTGAAAACGGCAGTGGCGCTGAAGTTGCCTGTGAATGTGGAGTTGGTGGCATGTGAAACCCGCATGTGGAGCATTCGTTTGTGTGGGATGCTCACCAAGCTTTATTTCAGGCCTAGGCACTCAAAGCACACTAAGCATAGAGTGTGAAAACTGAGCTTGCTTGAGAGCTGCTTGGAAGCCTGATGGTGTGTGAGGTTAGTGAGCCAAATGGAGTTGTTCTCCCACAAGAACCACTCGGCTGATCCTTCTTCAATATGCCCTTCACCAACATGCAGTGTTTCCTTGATTGAATTAGCTCTCACACCAATATTTGCGTCTAGAGCCTTTGCATTGAGGGCTATCTGAAAATGGCTGTGGCGCTGAAGTTGCCTGTGAATGTGGAGTTGGTGGCATGTGAAACCCGCATGTGAAGCATTTGTTTGTGTGGGATGCTCTACCAGGTTCATTCCTAGATAATACTGAGTTTCCTTGAGAGCTGCTTGGAAGCCTGATGGTGTGTGAAGTTAGTGAGCCAAATGGAGTTGTTCTCCCACAAGAACCACTCAGCTGATCCTTCTTCAATATGCCCTTCACCAACATGCAGTGTTTCCTTGATTGAATTAGCTCTCACACCAATATTTGCGTCTAGAGCCTTTGCATTGAGGGCTATCTGAAAACGGCTGTGGCGCTGAAGTTGCCTGTGAATGTGGAGTTGGTGGCATGTGAAACCCGCATGTGGTGCATTTGTTTGTGTGGGATGCTCTACCAGGTTCATTCCTAGATAATGCACTCAAAGTGCACTAAGCATAGAGTGTGAAAACTGAGTTTCCTTGAGAGCTGCTTGGAAGCCTGATGGTGTGTGAAGTTAGTGAGCCAAATGGAGTTGTTCTCCCACAAGAACCACTCGGCTGATCCTTCTTCAATATGCCCTTCACCAACATGCAGTGTTTCCTTGATTGAATTAGCTCTCACACCAATATTTGCGTCTAGAGCCTTTGCATTGAGGGCTATCTGAAAACGGCTGTGGCGCTGAAGTTGCCTGTGAATGTGGAGTTGGTGGCCTGTGAAACCCGCATGTGGAGCATTCGTTTGTGTGGGATGCTCTACCAGGTTCATTTCAGTCCTAGGCACAAAAAGGGCACTAAGCATAGAGTGTGAAAACTGAGTTTCCTTGAGAGCTGCTTGGAAGCCTGATGGTGTGTGAAGTTAGTGAGCCAAATGGAGTTGTTCTCCCACAAGAACCACTCGGCTGATCCTTCTTCAATATGCCCTTCACCAACATGCAGTGTTTCCTTGATTGAATTAGCTCTCACACCAATATTTGCGTCTAGAGCCTTTGCATTGAGGGCTATCTGAAAACGGCTGTGGCGCTGAAGTTGCCTGTGAATGTGGAGTTGGTGGCATGAGAAACCCGCATGTGGAGCATTGCTTTGTGTGGGATGCTCACCAAGCTTCATTTCAGGCCAATACACTCAAAGCGCACTAAGCATAGAGTGTGAAAACTGAGTTTCCTTGAGAGCTGCTTGGAAGCCTGATGGTGTGTGAAGTTGGTGAGCCAAATGGAGTTGTTCTCCCACAAGAACCACTCGGCTGATCCTTGTTCAATATGCCCTTCACCAACATGCAGTGTTTCCTTGATTGAATTAGCTCTCACACCAATATTTGCGTCTAGAGCCTTTGCATTGAGGGCTATCTGAAAACGGCTGTGGCGCTGAAGTTGCCTGTGAATGTGGAGTTAGTGGCATGTGAAACCTGCATGTGCAGCATTGGTTTGTTTGGGATGCTCTACCAGGTTCATTCCTAGATAATGCACTCAAAGGGCACTAAGCATAGAGTGTGAAAACTGAGTTTCCTTGAGAGCTGCTTGGAAGCCTGATGGTGCGTGAAATTAGTGAGCCAAATGGAGTTGTTCTCCCACAAGAACCACTCGGCTGATTCTTCCTCAATATGCCCTTCACCAACATGCAGTGTTTAATTGATTGAATTAGCTCTCACACCAATATTTGCGTCTAGAGCCTTTGCATTGAGGGCTATCTGAAAACGGCTGTGACGCTGAAGTTGCCTGTGAATGTGGAGTGGGTGGCATGTGAAACCCACATGTGGAGCATTCGTTTGTGTGGGATGTTCACCAAGCTTCATTTCAGTCCAAGGCACTCAAAGGGCACTAAGCATAGAGTGTGAAAACTGAGTTTCCTTGAGAGCTGCTTGGAAGCCTGATGGTGTGTGAAGGTAGTGAGCCAAATGGAGTTGTTCTCCCACAAGAAACACTCGGCTGATTCTTCTTCAATATGCCCTTCACCAACATGCAGTGTTTCCTTGATTGAATTAGCTCTCACACCAATATTTGCGTCTAGAGCCTTTGCATTGAGGGCTATCTGAAAATGGCTGTGGCGCTGAAGTTGCCTGTGAATGTGGAGTTGGCCTGGCCTGTGAAACCCGCATGTGGAGCATTCGTTTGTGTGGGATGCTCTACCAGGTTCATTTCAGTCCTAGCCTCACAAAGGGCACTAAGCATAGAGTGTGAAAACTGAGTTTCCTTGAGAGCTGCTTGGAAGCCTGATGGTGTGTGAAGTTAGTGAGCCAAATGGAGTTGTTCTCCCACAAGAACCACTCGGCTGATCCTTTTTCAATATGCCCTTCACCAACATGCAGTGTTTCCTTGATTGAATTAGCTCTCACACCAATATTTGTGTCTAGAGCCTTTGCATTGAGGGCTATCTGAAATCGGCTGTGGCGCTGAAGTTGCCTGTGAATGTGGAGTTGGTGGCATGTGAAACCCGCATGTGAAGCATTCGCTTGTGTGGGATGCTCTACCAGGTTCATTTCAGTCCTAGACATACAAAGGGCACTAAGCATAGAGTGTGAAAACTGAGTTTCCTTGAGAGCTGCTTGGAAGCCTGGTGGTGTGTGAAGTTGGTGAGCCAAATGGAGTTGTTCTCCCACAAGAACCACTCGGCTGATCCTTGTTCAATATGCCCTTCACCAACATGCAGTGTTTC